>NC_087228.1:10996419-11296419 GCF_034640455.1 Diachasmimorpha longicaudata | reverse complement strand
TCTTATCAATTTTTCCTTTAAAGTAGGATGCCCACCAGTTTTGCACGTATCACCCTAAACTCTGTGCCCTCACAGAGTGCTACACCACCACACTAAGGACAAAGACAAATGATAAATGATAAATCAAGCATGATTATTATCTGATCCTGTTAGTTTTAATAAAAATGTTATGGACGAGACAGGGAACGAATAACTCTAGAAATAATGGAATGTTTTTTTCATTTGGAAATATTTGTGAACTCGATTTTTGAAGCTAAAAACTTTCTCTTTTAGAAGCAAAACATTAGACTAAAGGGCTAAATTGAACTGAGTCGTTTATACAGCTATTTATTTCGATTATTTCATTCCACTAGAACAATAACTGTCAACTTAATTAGCTGATCCAGGCGGTGATGAAGTTTATTGACGAGCTCAAGGCCATGACAAGAGTGTTCATAATAGCCACTCATAGGTGTTGAGTTAACAACAACACAGATGATGATAAAGTTGCATTGAAAAAAAAATGTAAATCAAGAAAACCCATGGTGTCTTGAGCAGAGGTAGGCTCACGAAGATAAGAAGGAAAGACAAAAATAAATGGGGCATGTATAACATAAAAATGCAGGGGACAGGCGTAGGAATAATTGATATTTACTCCTAGTTTATCGTCATAATCGTGAAAAGAGAATAAATTTCTGAACAAGTACATTAGTGAATAAATTCAGATACACGTAGCACACGCACACCCACATGATACGACATCTGAGCGATATGAGGTACATACATGCATACATGAGTCACATAAAAAAAAGTAGAAAAGAGAGAAAAAAAATAGGATTTTTCGAGACGTATTCGGTTACACTGCGATAAATAAATGAACTCACAGTTGAAGTTGATAATGTATCAGCCGGCAGTTGAACGCATAGTCAATTCACTTTGATATTTAGTCCCAAAGGTGGTAAAAATAAACCCCGAACCCTATAAATACTATCAATGGAAATTGGATGACTTGTTCTTCTTCCTCAACCTCGATGACCATCTGTAGAGTGAAAATGTATTAATTTAAATCGAGTCAAATGACTTTGCCCAAATGTCTTGATGAAATATCATCACTTTCTTAGTTGAGGTGAAACGCGCACCCGTTACGGCCGTTATATTATTATTTTAGAGACACAGTATCACGATCCAAGTTCGTGAAATCGCACACGAATACGGTGCAAGATCCATTTTTCGATCGAGTAACTGGACAGTGTCTCGTCTCTAGACACACACTGCTGTATTTACGCACACTGACGTGCGTGCACCATACATTCTTGGAAATGTGAACGTAAGAGAGGTAGGGTGTATCTGGGGACATTCGAGGAATAGCTTTGGCAACAGTTTTCCATTTTGTAGGTTAAGGGAGTTCAAATAGTAACTAAACCTAACTTGGAATAAATAAAATGAATATGATATTTGGAGGAAAGGACCCTACCCTTTCATTCTTTATTCAATGACAGTATCATGGATTAATTATCGATCACTCAGTAGACGTTTTTTCTATTTTTTTCTTTAAAGTTAATTTTTCAATAGTTGAAAATAAATAATAACATCAAATAATCTTATGCTCTATGAACTTTTCATAGTCTTACTACAAATTATAAAGTAAAGCAGAAACTGGTTGATAATTCATTGTATCATTCCAGCGGTTTTTCTTCGGTTCGTGGACACTGCGAGCACTGGAAACAAAGCATACTTTAATTATAATTTACACAATTATCAATTATGAAAAAGGCTTACCTTTATAAGCTTAGAAATACTGGAACAAGATGAATGGGCAAAATGTCCACAATCCAATTGCTCCTTATTTGTAATCGAAGATAGAATGGGAATTTCACACACTATGCACGTTTGTGTTGATGTTGGCAAGCAATTTTGACACTGGAAGAATAAATTAACGAATTGTCTTACTAGGCCGATAAATGTAATAATTAACTCAATTATTAATCAGTTGATTGATAACTAATTAGGCTAAGAGAAAATAAATTTGAGATTATGAAAAATTGATGAAAAGTCATCATAACAAGATTGAACCTGCATAATATCGTCATAATGCTCCTTGCATTCAGAATGGGCGAAATGTCCACAACTTAGCTGTGTGCTAAGAGCATGTGTGAGAGTAGCTGAGCAATAGCAGCATTTTATCCTCCTGTGAGTTAATCTGGAATAATATTCGAGGATAATAGGTGTTTTAGAAAAATTCGTAAGCAATTCATACCCATCAACAGGTGGAACTTGATTATCAGGCAATTCAGTACCATCAACTTCACCACAAATTGGGCACCGCTATCAATAACATGTCAGCAATTAAAACCAATCTTAATGTGAAGAGTAGGCAAATTTTATTCAATTTAACATTCTACGTACCACGTAAAACATTCCCTCATTATCTCTGTTGTCCAGGAGTCGGTCAGCATAACACGATCGGTGAAACTGATGCCCACAAACCATTGCATGTGTATTACGACGTATTCTTTGCCCACAAATAGGACATGTTAAATTTCCTCTGCTTGCAATTCGTGGAGGGGAGCTCCTAATAAAAATGACAAACAACAGATATGTAATTCTCAAATGATATAGGATAAGGTCAGTTTCAAAGCATTACCGTCTGCAAGGGTTTTCACAATGACGACGTTCTCGATATTGTTGAAACGCATAACCACTGATTGCTAAGATAACCCCAATTGCAAAGACCCCTACAGTTGTCCAGGGGGATATCATATTCAGAATAGCAGAGAATTTTCACAGAATAACAGGCTAAAAATTAATGTACCCTCCCTTCTTTGTCTGCTTCATAGAGCCCCGGAAATCCCCGCAGTATTATAGATATTCTTATATGCATCAATTGTATGAAAAAATTCTCATAATATAAATGTCAATCGGGAATATTTACCCAATTGTCAATTCTTTAATACAGCCATTACAATAGTCTCCTTGCAAAGTATTTATGTAGACCTGACGTATTGTTTGTTTTTATTATAGCAGCAAACATAAGAAATGTCGCCCTATACTTATCGATTGAGGTTAAGAATATGATTACCAACAGTCGAGTTAATAGATAACTCTTGACATAACCTCGAAAGTGTCTGATCGTTGTTCAAAAATAAACAGTTCAGTATATGGCACTTTGTTGATAAAAAAAACTAACAATAAATTGGAAAATGAGTGTAGTTATAGAAACGACAATCGGTGATTTTACTGTTGATTTATTCACTGAAGAACGACCGCAGAGTAAGTCTATAGACCATTGAAAAATATTTTCGTTAATGATCTTCCAGATTGGAGATTCGAGTTCCAAAATTCTTACAACACGTTTTTAGTGATTTGTGTATTAGTTTATAACAACCTTTAATTTTTCAAGTGAAGAAAACCTACATAATAAATGACATAATTTTTTTCAGCATGTCGAAACTTTCTCAAACTGTGCAAAATAAAGTACTACAACTGGCACTTGTTCCACACAGTCCAGAGTAACTTCATAGCACAAACGGGTGATCCAACGGGTACCGGTAAGGGTGGCGAAAGTGTCTACGGTATGATCCTGGGTGAGGAGGCCCGTTATTACGAGGCTGAGCGAATGCCAAAAATAAAGCACAATAGAGTGGGTCTGTTATCGATGGTAAACTGCGGTGACAACATGCTGGGCTCCCAGTTTTTCATTACTCTAGATCGAGATCTGCAGTCCCTGGACGGCGAGCACTGCATTTTTGGTGAGATAGTCGAGGGTCTGGAGGTTATCCTAAAGTTCAATGATACAATCTGCGACGGTGATCATCGGCCCTATCAGGACATTCGCATCTCCCACACAGTAATTCTTGAAGACCCCTACGACGATCCTGAGAATTTGCCAGTACCAGATCGAAGCCCGGAGCCAACGAAGGAGGTCCTGATGAGCGACAGAATTGGTGCTGACGAGGTGCTCGACGACACTGCTGGTATGTCCATAGAGGAAATCATGGAAATGCGGAGGGACAAGGAAGCTAAAGCTGCTGCAACGATTCTTGAGATCGTTGGTGATATACCTGACGCTGATATCGCACCTCCTGAGAACGTTTTATTTGTCTGCAAGCTCAATCCAGTGACCAATGATGACGATTTGGAGATAATCTTCAGCAGATTTGGGAAAATTATCGGCTGCGAGGTGATCAGGGACCGTCAGAGTGGCGACTCGTTGCAGTATGCGTTCATTGAATTTGCTGAGCGCAAGAGCTGCGAAGACGCCTACTTCAAAATGGATAACGTACTTATCGATGATCGTCGCATTCACGTGGACTTTTCCCAGTCTGTATCGAAGATGCGGTGGAAGGGAAAAGGAAAAGGATTTCTTTATAATGAGGAGCAGAAGAATAGCTCTGATACTCGTGTGAGAGATGGTCGAGGGATGAGTTTTGAGAAAAAGACGGGGGGAGGTGAGAGGCAGTCATATGGTAACGGAAATAGAGATGGAAATTCATACGAGAGCGGTAGAACTCACAAACACGATCAAACGAGGGAGAGAAATCGAGGGGACGACTGTTACGAGAATAATAAGCATAGCAAGGATTATCGAAGACATGGTCAATCTAATAGACGAGATACGGAACCCAGTAGGACCCGAAATAGAAGCAGGAGTAGGAATAGGAGTGGTGATGAGAGAGATCGTTTAGCTTATACAGATAATAGCAATCGACGTCGAGAACGAACAGACTACCGAGATAAGGATAAAGAAAGGAGGAGGAGAAAAGATAAAAAACGAGAGGAAGAGAAGAAATCAAGGGATTACAGTAGATCGAGGAAGGATAAGAAGAAGCGATCGAGGGATACATCGACCGAAAAATACCAGAGAAAGAAAAAATAATGTAGTAAAATAGATAAGTATACACAAATTGAAATTCTCTTGTATATAGGGGTGATGAGAGGATGTTCCAATTAATATTGATTAATGGAACGCGAATAAAAAAAAGGAAATTGAAAATTCATGGAAGTTTATTAGTGTGTTAATGTGTTGGCCTTGCATTTTTATGTGAGAGAAAAAAAAGGGTTTTGTTTTCGCGTTTTCTTCACATCTCACAGTTGTCTTGGCATTCAGAGGATCCACAAAAACAGATCAAAACTTCCTCCAGCCTCTAAATTGGATTTTGGCGAAAGTCCATTTCCCTCAAAAAAAAAAATCAAAGAGATTTTGCAAACTAGATAATTGTCGATAAGTGCACAGATAGAATATAATCATTTATTATTCTTCTCTTCACGCACTCCACAATAATTTACAATTGTTATAATGATACTCGAGCAAAAAAGAATTCTCTGAATTTTCTGATTTTTTCATTCGGAAATTCTACCTGCGAAACAACCAATTAATCCTCAGTTGGTCATTAAAAACGATGGATTCCATATCCTTATTGACAAACTCATAAAGTATTTTCCGCAATCTAAGTCTTCCAACACCTTCTCATTGATTTTTCATCCGCGTAACATTTATTTTCAATATTTAATTCACATTTAGCCGAGTCGCTTATTTTACAACTCAATTATAACACCAAAATGATATCCATCAAGCCTACGATTGCACACTCGATAGTAATAATTTTCACATTTTATTAATGAAAGTGCTGCAAAGAAAAACTCAATTGTTCACGCCCTTGATACTACACAAGTGTTCATAACGTAATCCAACATAAACACATGACTATAAAAGACGAGACTGGCATTTTTACATCTGTCTTTAAATTCTTATTGATTATTTTGGAAAAAAATTGACTCATTGCGAAGCTGATATGTCACGAGTCAGATTAATGTGCACCGACAATTCCAACGAATTTACGAAAACCAGCCATTTCCATAATCGTAAGGGAACAAAAAGTACATAGCTTTTGCACGTGCATACAGCGATTTCTAGTATTGATCTACACTCCATTAAAAAAATATAATTCGACAGAATTTTGTAGATAAATAAATTCACACTTTATACATCAGAATTCTCCCTCATAAGAGATTCGGTGATCTATTAAAAAAATATTATTCAAACCTACTTTGAAAATAGTATTAGTATCGTATGTTTTTTATTTATTCATTTTTCATTATTCATCAATTGAAAATTTTAGACGTATCAGTGCAGTCGGGAAATTATTTGTTCAATATTCACTGCATATTTTCCATCGTCAATATCGTCTCACGAAAATTTCCATTACGTTGGGTAATTGTTTATCGAACTGTGATTAGAAGCAATAGACTTGTCATTGCTTCGTTTGATTAATCTCTCACCTAAACAATCGATTCTTCAATATTTTCACTCAACAATGTTGATAGCGCAGTCGGCAATTGTCTAATTGGACATAAATTTGCAAAAAATAATCTTACTCATAATTTTCCAATTCCATGCATAAAAGTGTAAACGAATTGTCGATTACCAATGGTAACATAAATCAAGTTTCAGTGCTTCACATTTAATTCATAGAGCACACTGACTTACATACGTCTAGTATAATCTGTATTATTACTTATCCCTTTACTTGGATAAGATGAATAAACAAATATATTTTTTAATTTATAATAATTTGCGCTTTGTTAATTCGGCCGTATACATATGACACTCAATAGCGAAACTGCCAATCGAATTACACTGCACCATACACTTTTAAGGGGAGACGACTACACGGAAAAAAATATTCCATTAAAGTTAGCAATCTCCTCCCTAATTTCTGCCCGAAATATTTTTCTAGGACATTTCATGGAACCGTCTCGTAATTTTCCTGAATATTGAAATTTTTGCCTCCATTATTTATCCATTTATAGATTTATACACAATCGATATTCAACGTGCCTTCTCCGTAACCCTCGAATGTACCAATATTTTCCTTCATTTTTGCATATTTTTCCACGGTAAGTCTTCTTTTGTTTCGCATATCGACATATAATAAATTTAACAATTATACATAATATCAGTCACACGACACGCGAGTAAAATGACCAGCAAGCAGTTGGCGTGAAATTGCGATTCAGAGAAAATCGGCAACTGCCATCGAGTTAGCACCTCATTTTGTTCAATTAACTTTAATAATGATACATTAAATACGGTTTTATAAATATATAATAATTATTTCAGCCAAGTGATCATCACACACAGCACAGATGGCAAAAGCCATATCACGACTTCCAGTACTGTTAAAATTCTTTTTTTTTTCACATTTTTCTCTTTTTCGGTTTTTATAGGTTTTTTTTTATTATTTTGTAACTCGTAGGAGTTTACGAGTGAGAATATCTTGAGCGTTGCAAAATTATATTTTACATGCTTGTAAATAGGCGATTCTTGTGGTATCACTGAAGAATTAAAGATACAAAGCTGTCTTGTCTGATTATACACTCAACTACAATTGAGGAAAAATTTAAAGACTCGTTGGAATTACAGCGATATAAAACAGTGAAACAACATTCATATGCGTCTCTTATCTTGTCATTTTTGTGGTAATAGAATTTTTTCCCCGGACGAGAATGAGTTATGAAAGCGATGAAATTTATTAATAATTAAATAACTATAGACATAAGAGTTTGACTTGAATAATGGAAAGCAATAACATTGAATATTTTTTTTTCCTTTGGCCAATTCCATATATTTTCACATATTCCGTAATACTATGAATTTTACGCTTTACGATGTTTTGGTTTCCAAGATTAAGGCCATTGATCAGTTGAATTAATATTGATAAGTTTTTCGGGGGAAAAAATTTGAAAACCGATCATTGTTGTGCATATACTGTCGGTAAATAATCTTGATCACTCGTCATGAAGGTAATATATTGGAGCTAGCGTATACTATTTGCCCGGTAGTTATAAATCCTATCAACCTAGCCTGGATTTAAAGGAAGACATAGCATTAAAAAATATACTTGGCAATAGGAAATATCGGAAATGTGAAAAGAAATCATGAATCCCTCCAGTTTCATGGTGATTCCATTACTTTGGCTAAATCATTATCACACATAATTGACAGTCAGACAAACATTCTCATGATTATTTCTATGTAATAGAAAAATAAAAAAAAATACTGAGCGAGTTTCGTCTTACGTCTTCTAAAAGCAGGAAGTAGACACGGTTGTAGAGTTTTACATATCTCCCATTATTTTTCGGTACGTAGTTGTTCATAAAAGCCAAATAGAGACCTATTTGTTACTTTCTTAGTTATGCCAATGGTAAGCTAGAGAATCGCTAATATTACAAAGCTCTTCACTGATAAACCAATAATTTACCAACAGACCAAAATAACAATAATTTCATATTTATCTCTAGTCCTGCATTTCAAAATACGCCTCTTCGTACCCTCGTATTTCCCACGTTGAAAAGGAAAGAATGTTTTCAAGTATATGTTTACTTCTATCAAGAAAGTTGTCGCCTTTAAACTATCAAGATAAAATATCTCAAACTGAGAACTAATTTCACATTAAGAACTTTTATAGTTCTCCACAATGATTTCGTGTCGAAAATAATTGCGTTGAAAAGATCAATTATAATGAAAAATTTACGACAAAACAATTCGACAATAAAAAAATCTGCCAGAGCGGCGCAACTATTCTACAAAAAAAAAAATCCAGGCTGCGACTTTCTTGATGTATTGTTTTTGTCAGGGTGCAATTCAATCCCACGTCCTCATGGGACTAACTGGTACGGTAAAATGTATCGACTTGGATCATTAATTATCTATCTAATGAAAGGGAATACGAAAAATTGAATTTCCAATGCTAAAAGAGAAGTAAAAATTTTTAATTACAATTAAATCTTAATGAATATTGAGAGGAATGAAATATAAGAAGATGAAAATGTCGAATTAAGATACCAGATAGTCTTCAATATTCACAATAATCCATATTAAGATTCATCAATAGAATTAGTACAATAAACGTTGGGGTAGATTCGGATATCCCTGAGGCTGCGAATTCATCATCTGTGAGAAATTGACAATATCGTTGAGACTACGACCGTTGTAGGTATCATATCCCTAAAAACATATTAATTTTCCCTGATATTGAATATGCTCATTAAATCTAGTATGCACATGTTTAACATAATTCTACACTAGGAAGCTGTCGCGGATGCTAATCACATTTTAATGAGTATTTAGAATATTCATTGGATGATATAACGACCCTTGAATTTATTTCAATTAAAATGATGTTATTACGAGAAAAGTTTTCATCCCCGATTTTTTATTATGAACTTTTATAAATCCTGTAGAGCATTCTAACTCACCTGTGATCGCTTTCGTGACACCATGAAGCGCTTCTCTGGAGGATAATAACTGTTGTGAGGATACATAGTACGGTACTGCGTCGATTCATACGGTGAGTTATCGTAAGCCGCATACTGATTGCCATATTGTTCGTAAGAATTTATAGGGTGTGTTCGGGGAATTCCAATGTCAGATGGAGACATTTCTGGTGCAAGATTGAAGCGATGGGGTGCGTAAACCGGTCCCTCCAACCACCCACCTAATGGCGATGAAAAAAAAAACAAACGCTCACAATGACAGAATCTCCTCGAGTAGTTAATGATAAAAAAAATAATGAAAAGAGTTCTTACTCCTTGGATCCTCGTCTTCCAGTCCGATCACATTGCTGTCGTCCTCGATATTCTCGTACTCGTCGTGCCCGTAGCCCCTCCAATTTCTGAAGGTAATGACATTATTAGTCAGCAAGAAATGCAGATAAGGAGATGCTCGTGGGACATTTAATCACGATTTACCTCGGTCTTGGTCCATTTTCCCAGAAAGATATAAGTGCCAGCAGATCCTCCCGATCTAAGGCGCGTTTATATCTGGGCTCCTGGTAGAGAGGCAGGCTGAAAATAAGAGAGCGGTTGCTGGGACAAAATGGACACTTTATACATCCCCTTCTCATGCTCATAATGTCGCAAACATCAGGTACAGCTGCTGCCAAATGATCATGACAATAACCATTAAATTGGTTGAGCGGATTCTAGAAACATTGGAGCTTCTGCCTCTGCAGAAATCGTAATAGGGTTCCCTCCAAGTAAAACTGATGGGATTTACCCATCAGTAGGAGAATGAATGTACACTTGCTACGGTTACAATATATGTAGGTATAAAAGCTCCAGTCAGTTGATATCGTTATCCGGGAAAGCCTGGCGACTCGCCAAAACTACCCACACCTCCCCCCTCCTAAGCCTCCCTGCATCATCTCTGTGACCCAGTTTCCCTGGAGCCTTCATTCAGCTTTTGGTCTCGGGCCGGCCCATCCCTCTTTCTCCTTCACTCGTTTCATTATATCGCATCTCTTGCGTCACAAGTATCGAACGGTACCGTGGTTCACTAGCGGCGTACACAGACAGACGCTTGAATATACATATATTTTGAATGTTCTACAGATTCCGATAAACGAAAGCCGCAGATGGAAATTTTGTTTGCTTTATTACTATAGCTATCGATTATGATTCAGTGGCTATTGCAATGAGCATGTATTTTCAATTAACCGTTTAACTCCATTCCAATGGAGCCGGTATGATTGAATGATTAAAGTTTGAGCTTGCAAGTGCAAACTCGGAGGGCGACTGATAGCGGTGTCTATTGTTAGTTCGTATTGACCCATCGCCGATGTCACCCTGTTCAATATGCATGAGGCTGTCTCATCATGTCTCACTCCCCCCTCAAATATTTCTTTCTTTATGATTTATTTTATAAATAATTGCCGAATCTGGGGAAAGATGGGCCGAAATTTATAGAAACAAATTAATCAATGGGGAAACCAACGAGTGGAAAGATAACAAGGGGATAGTTGACCAATCGTTGTGAAAATACCATCGGAGGGTGGAATGACGATAGCGGAAAGGCGGAGACGAGGGCTAAAGAGATCGATCAATGTTCGCCCCTTGGACAGTCAATCTACAGGTGGTGAACTCGAAGGGTTTTGCTTTGATGTTACCCCTACCACTGCCTACTCCAGCGCTCAATATCCATTAATTTATCAAGTTTTTTTATTGGTAAAATAATGATTCATCCTTTTCAACTCACCTTCGTTTCGCCTGAACAAATGAGTGCGGGGAACTCTGGACAATGGGCAGAGATGATGCAGCCGTGGATGATGGTGATACAGTTGTTGGACGTGCTGGTGGGCCAGATGTTGAAACGCCAGTATTTTTCGATTCCGATCGCTTACGACGATCCTCATCGAGGCCGAAGTACCTCGCGTACGGTGGCATGTCCCAGTTTCTCGGCAAATCGTCACCAACTTCATTCATCATGACTTTTCCATAACTTTTGGGAACCAAAATAATAAATATTGAGGGACGGTAAATAAATTCAATAGGAAATTTCCTCGATAAACTCACTCATAATTTTTCTCGTACGGTGCAAGTCTTTCACCATCGAAAATCGAAACACTGGGTTGTTTAGCGTGACTGAAAGTCTCGTCCTCTGCCAAGGCAGCTTTCACGTCTTCGAGCCCCGATGTTCCGAGAGTTCCTGCATCATATCACCAATATTGCTCTTATATTTTTAACACAAGAATTATCGACGAAAGTAATTAATGAATTTTCTTTTAACCCAATCGCATGCAAGGGTAAGTATCATGGCCAATGTAAACATGTACGAAAATAATAAAGTCCTTCGGGAGGAGAATAAATGAACTCACTTTTCTCTGCAGTGGGGGCGAATACATTGGACGCAGCTGTATTTTCAATCCGACGATTCTGCTGATTACCGAACATGAGGACCTCCTGGGCTCTCTTCACTTTAGGTCTCATTACTTGATCAGTTTGAGACGCGTCCTGCACTAATCCACTTGGCACGGAATCTACATACACTACTGCTATCCCGAGGGCGATTATTTGCACCCAATTGAAGAACATCTATTGACAAACCATAAATTTCACCTCCCAACAAATAGTTATACGTATATTTATTTTTATTTTTTATATCAATTAATTTTCATTGTGATTGTTGATTGAACTATTCATCATTAGCCATAGGAATATTGACTCATGTGAGCTCATAAATGCCATTAGTTCGGTAAAAATGAACTGGAGAGAGGGATTTAGAACAGTATTGCAGATGTGACCAAGAGATCAGACACTTGTTGCCAGCGAGCGGGACCAAACAGTATTTAATGACAACTGTTCGGACTACAAACGCAATTATATAGCCCAAGACCAAAATAAATAAATAAAACAAATTGAGAATATTGAAATCAATAAACTTATTTGCCTTCATCTAGCCGCTTGAGCAAAGAAAAAAATCCAATCCTCAAAAGTCACGTTAAATAATAAGGAGATATGATAATGGGTATGTGCTTACCTTGTTTTAACTTTTAACTGCAGTCGCGATAACTTTTCCCTTTCGGTATACAGTTTTATTGTTGAGTGCTCCTCTGGAGTTGTAGAGTAGAGCGGGAATCCTTCTCCCACGGCGGACAACCTAGAAGTGAGCCAACACCTCACTACGAAAGCACGTCCCGGATAGCAATGGGGATGCTAAGGGGGGTAAAACGAGAGACGAAAAGTGTGTAGGTGGATACGGTCGATCAACCATCCCTACTCTGACAACAGTATCCCCACCAGGATTCCTTTTCAGAGAAAATCCTTCATCAACCCTCTCCAGCTTTTTTGTTTTCCCTCCGAGAAAAGATATTTTTAGTTGAATCTGGCTCGTGAATAATTATTTGAATATTTGGAAATTTATAAGTAAATTACTTACAAAATACCATGGAAAAATTGGTATTGATATTGGAGATATTTGAATATGGGATAGGGGGAGGGGGGGATATTTATTAAATTAATAAATTAGTATTCTCATCTGAACCATAATTTGTTTGTCATAAATAAATTTCGCTATCCCTGAATTATGATGTCTAAAAGTATTAATTCTTTAAAGATGGCCCAGATTTTCTGAAATCACTGGCGAGTAAAATCCGAGAGTTCACCTGTAGTTGTTAAAAAAAAACAATTTGATCCGACGCAATCTCCTTGTCTATGTTTTTCCCTACCGCATGGGAACTACCCTCTCACCTATACCACCCCCGTAGTGAACCGAACACCCACGTGATTCAAGCACAAGCTGAACGCCCACGTCGGCACCGCCCTGCTCATGTTGCCCGAGAACAATATGAGAATAGTTTCTCGATGAATGTTAAAATTCTATTTTCCTCACCTAACTCACGTTTCTCCATCATTCTTCTTCTTGTGCTTATTCTTATATATATATGTCTTATTTTGAATGGATAATTAATTTATTAGTTGCCATGGTTTCAACGACGAAGGATTATTGCGTAAGAGGTAAAAAACACACAACAATACTTGTTTGAGAACGTCAACGGATGAACAGCTGCGTCAGCTTTGATGATACCTCATAAAGAAATAGCCGGACGCATGAATTCTTGATCAGCAGGAGTTCCAAGAGGAAATGTCACATGTGATCGCAGGAAAGGGGCCTCAAGCATTTTCATATTTCATTTAATTCTGTATCCTGGCAGTGTCAGCGATAGCCAATGTTGGCCAACCCCAGTGAGTTTGTGCTCTGTGTCCTGGAAATGCGTGGGCGCGAGAGCTTAAGCGAAAATAGGGGAGAGCTGGGATGACGAGAAATAGAGGGGATGAAGTCAGAGGGTGGACGAGTCACCATTGACGTCAGCCGCTAGTCACCAATTCAGCTGGAGATCGCCGCGTGGTTTTGATACTAACAAACACTGAAGGAGAACGAGGAGAAAGCACAACGGCAACGTGGTGGGGTTGGTCGATGCTCGGAGGGGTGCACTTGCTGAAGAAAGTACGTGGGTAGATGAGTTTCAGCGACGGGGACGTGCCCTCGAGGCCAACGGCAGACACTTCATTTATGAAGGCTTTGACAAGCTTCATCAGCAATGATTCTGTGCGAAAAATATAACTTTTGAATGAAGCACTCAATGGAAACATCCTATTTGTCATGTGAACATTAAAAGAGATATATTTTTTTTATATCAATAACCATTGGGTAGTATGCTTCAATTTGACCAGAAAACTATTATATTTTACAACAAACCCATCTTGACAAATTAAACAGACCCATGGGCGTTGTAGTTAAAAATCCTTTGCTCGTGAACTCATTAAAATTTCAGAAATGTCGAAACAAAACAGTTCGCGTAATAACGTATTTGCGAATCACTCCCTAGGGGACTTACAATCTCGATGTCTCGTCCTTACTGCAATTTCCCCGGGGAATCTAGGAATTCCGAGATTCGGTCCATTTCCTGGCTGAATAGAGACGACTGTGCTCTGATATTTTTCGTATAGGAGAGAATAAAAATGCCTTTTAGCTGGTGAACATGACCCTAATTGGGACCAATTAAAGCTCTGCTTACGAACTCAATCCCCTTTTTTTTAATGACATTAACAAGATTCTTAAAATCCTGAAATTTCGTTGTAATAATTTAAACGATATTTTTTTATATTGCAAACCATTGAATCGAGACGATTTGAAAGGGCCCACACCACAATCTACTAATCGATCCTATGTTGCTGCGTAGTAGAGACTGCCTGTTGATATGAGGTCGAGTTTCATTCATAAAACAGGCAAAAGCCCTCTTCTATTTCCAAGTGTGAACCAAACGTTTATGATAGCTTTAAAGATCAATAAGTTGAGTATTTTTTTGTTTATTTGAGAATTATTATGGCCCCTGTTTTTTTACCTTTCCTTCTCCTATCTTTCGCATATTTTTTTTTTATGTAAATTGAGTTGCGGTAATTGAGTAAACGTAATTTGTCAGTAAATTAAAATGTTAATTGGTTATCGATAATCACACTGTTTTATCGACATCGAATAAAGAGGGGTGGAAAATTGAATTGAAAGCGTAATTGTTCAGCATACTTGAAAAATTCTCAGTTAGTTACAATTAATGAATTAATAGCTCATTATTTAATTATAGTATCAACATAAGAATACTTCTCTACAATATTATAATGAAATTTATTCTCTCACACTTCCGGTCACCATAAAGCCCTGGTTTGAGACATCCCTCTCCCACCGGCCGGCTTTATTTGTTAATAAAACCAGACAAAGGATTCAGTTCAGTCGTTCACCTGCGCTTTGTGTCTCTTGGACTCGCGTCTGCTAAACTCGTTGCACGAGCAATATTTAAGTAGTATTATTTATTATCTTGAGAAATTAAAGATGGAGAGAGAAACAAACATGAAGGCTTGCCCCTACAATGAGGAGCACCTAATACATCGATCTAGATTCGTGAAGCACGTCTTGAAATGTGCTAAGGTAAGTGCTGCACAGTGTCGAGTTGCATTTATCTTCACTCAACCTCGTATTTTACGATCAACTTTTATTTTCACAGAATTATCCACCCAAGTATAAGGAGTCATGCCCATTCAATGCAACTCACATAATGTTCCACTCTGAGCTGGAAGAGCACATGAACTTGTGCCCAGACAAAAAGGGAGTCAATCCGGGGTTGTACGCTTGTGAGTATATTTTTCTCCTTATTCTTATTGATGACGACATGGGAGGAATATGTGATGCCGTGAGAGCATTTTTTAAAGATCGGAATATCATAAACAGGAGTATATTTCAACAGAGAAGGATTTCATGCATTTGTACTTACTCTATTTTTTTTATAATTTTCCATTGTTTATTAATAGTCTGAACAAAAAAACTCATTATCTATTTGAGGATGCGGTTCGGCAAAAAACAAATAAATGAAGACATTGTTGATATAAAGAACTTCTGAAGATATAGGGCAGACAATATTCTTTAGTTCCAAAACAATCCTATAATTTTATTGAATTGAGGTTTTTTTCAGATGCCAAGAAACATGGATCCGTGAAAGCACCAACTCCATCAGAGTTCGAGGATGCCCTGACATGTGTCGACACCTGGGACGGCAATATCGATAATCGCCTGAAGGACTTCACTGATACTAGCTCAGTGGCCAGCGATACTGATGAATCAACATGGTAATAAGATAGTTGGGAAGAGTAGGGCAAAATAGATTATTTAAATATCTTTCAATGATCATAACTGAGCAACATATTGAATTATCGAGTTTTCATATTTTAAATATGTTTCATAATTTTACCTCCAGCACACTTTACAAGTCTGTGAAACATCCCACGGATGCTATGAAACCATTGCGTCCGCCGAGGGAATATGGATGGCCCATAACAATGGAGTTTGGTTATAATGGTGCAGAGGATGTCGAGTCAGTCGTGAGCAGTCTTGCTCCGGGTGGTCGTGGCATCAGACCAATCTCAGCGGGACTAATGAACTCACCGATGCTGTCAGGACGTGGTGGCGGTCGAAAACGTCTTTAAAAGCCTTTAGGTATGATTGGTCAGTTACGAATGCAGTTAAATGAATAAAAGAAAACTACAAAACAAAAATCCTGTTCTAATTAAATAATAAGTACTATTCTTGAAACTAGTATCTTATTTCCATATCAACGGTGATAGACCCTCCAATCGAAAAAAAAACAAAAAAAGACAGTGCTTATCATTATTGTATTTCGAAATATTTTGGTATCAAAATTGCTGAAAGAAAATTTAGTTTAATAAATTGAATTCAATTTCCTCACGTTTTTTTTTTGTGTTTTAATAAATAATGAAAATAACAAATTTTCTTCTCATACAATTTATTAGTCTATCCCTCCCAGACACCTTCTGCCAGTCAGAAACAAGATGAACCTATGATAAGGTTTGATAAGGGGTTATTCAACTTTAAAGGCTTTATTACTGATGAGTCAAATCGGCCTTTTGATCTACCCATATATCGGTGATTTACATCGATACTCAACTGAATGATGATGTGAATTACGTTTCAATGGAGAAATTAAAAATATACACATCGAGACAATCAGGGGTTGCTTTCTCTAAAGCACGAGTTCATATAGGTTTTTGTCTCTCCACTATTCAATTACATTGATATTTCGGCGGAAGAAGCTGGTCTGCTCTACGTACATAGCCAGATATTGTTTTTCGCTTGATTCTTAGAGCCCATTTATGTCATTCTATATAGACTTATTATATCGCAAGTAAAAGTTTATTAGATTAATTTCTCCTCTAGCTTTTTTGTTTTTGAGAATAAAAACTTCTATCGAATTATTTTTTCTACTATTGTCCCTTGAATCCTCCTTAATCTATACATTAATTCCCCTTTATGTTCAGCTCGATATTATTTTCTTGTAAGATTAATTTGCGATAAAATGATACAATAAATAGATTTTCATCAACCGTGGGTTTTGAGTATGTCTTAGCACTTTTTACAAATTCATCCTCAGATTCACGATAAGTTCAATATAAAAACAATACAATGTTGTAGTATTGATAAAGTTACTGTTATTCGTCAATTACTGGCATCTCACGTTTTAATATGCTAGTCATGACCAATATACAAAATTTATTTCCCCCAAAATAATCATCATTGAAGGTCAATTGAATAATCCTAAAACAAAACAATATCCATAGAATATAAATAAAAAATAAACCCAAGTGATTATTCAATGAGAGTCGATGAAAAATATTTATTCGATATTTCGTCTTGGAAATTCCAAAAATGAAAATACAAAAATTTCCAGACGAATAGTCTTCGACAGATTACCATTTATGTCTTCACATTTCCGTCGATATTTTCTACCTTCAAACATGACAATCTTTCAAAACAGATCAACAAACCGACTTATATTATGCATCACAATAAATTCGCTGGCCAAATAATCGTGAGAACAATAATTAGCATTTACCTGAGGAAAGAACAGTTTTTGAGGAGCATCTCTTACCGATACAAAAAAAATTGCGACTTGAAAATTGTCAAGAACAGAATATGCGGGACGAAAAAAGAAAAAATGTCGTTGAAAAATTCTACACTTGTCCTAAAAAGTTTGACACATTGTCCTTGATAATATTCAAGCTAGGAATTTAGGGCCACAAGTAAGAACGTACTTATCGCAAAAAACTTGTCTCCTCAGTGTAGCAATAGTAATCGGATTCGGAAAATAAAGAAAAATAATAGGAAGAAAAAGATCAAGTTAAAAGTACGGAAGTGGCTCAACAAGGAGACAAGAAAGTACGTAAAGCACCCCAAGAAACATATTGAGCCTTGCTGTTTGCTTAGGTACACTCTGTATCGTCATTGGATTTCGAAATTGTTTTTCAATTTTGAACGCAGTTGGTAGTGTAACAAGTGGTAATAGGAACCACACTGAATACCTGAGTGCAAGTACAACGAGGGTTATGTACGGTGTAAAAAGTAAAAAAGCGTATAAAACGTGTGATGCAGTGCGACCAATGAGAATAGCAAGAGTGACAATACCAGCTCTTCTGTCATTCTCAAGATCGCGGGTATTATTACTATGCAAAATAGCCTCTGTATTCAATGCCAACGGTATTGCATAGTATATCGTACCCCACTTGATGTATCCAGTTTGAGCCATAAAAGCAAATAACACAGATATTGGGCCGAATATTACAAGTATAAGTACGTCACCAAGCGCAATGTACTTGAGTCCAATGCCACCAGTATACAGGAATGATGATGACAGGCCCCCGAAAAAAACAAGGGCCAGATGTTCCATTTTAGCTGGTGATATCGTTGCTAATAGCACAAAACCCAGGCATCCAGCTGCATAAAGTATTGTCCCTAATGACACTAACTCGTCCTTAGATAACAACTGATCCACCAGTATTCTGTCATCGCTTTTTCCCCCACTGTCAACCCCCTTGATGTAATCGAAGTATGTGTTTACAACATTTCCAGCTCCATGCACTGATATTATCGTATAAAGGGTTAAGATAAACGATATTAGACTGAAGCTCTCTAGACCAGTTAGACGATACGCCAGTGCTGAACCGAGGAGTGTTGGCATCAGTGATGCACTGAGAGACCATGGTCTGACAGCCAGGAAGTACGATGACAACTTCATTAGGGGTGAATCGAGGGTTGATGATGTCGATGCACCGTTGGTGCTCGTTCTCGATCTCCCTGTTTTTGCCGCGTCTTCCTGACTGGGAGCCCGTATTCCATTGGACATCATGATGGTTTCTCTATGCTTTCACGCCTGAAGAAGATCGAACAAATGATGATAATCATTGGAGGAAAATTAATTTCTAATAAAATAGAAATAACAAATTCAATTGCCTGAACCGTTCTTAATTGTTTCAAGGTATTCTTCAACACGATGTACATGAATTGTTGAATACATCGAGGTGTTTCGTAAGGTGAAAGTATAGTGAATATTCACCTCCAGTTCTCCAGTTAAAAGTCGAAGTTAGGTTACGACTGCCTGCAATCCCTCTGAATAATCATTTCTGTATTGAATGATTAAATTCTAACATGTAGTAGTGATATGCCTCGTGACCTAATGCAACCACATTTTATCTATTGTTTTTTGCTCGTTTGATTTATTTTTCAGTCAGTTTAGTCTATTCAGCTGCACTTGAATAACACTCCGAAAAGCAGCACTCACCTATGTTGATGACGTGTTTTTACAAATTTGCACGTGGCGCTCTCTAACTCCTGGAGGTGTTCTTCAATCTTCCTTGTGTCCTCATGTGTTAGAAAATGAAAAAACAAAAACATTAGTTTGATTCTTGCTGCCAGCTTGGATATATCTGCAGCCCATTTTGTTGACAGGTATTGTTTATTATTTTATGTGACCATAAAGCGACAGCCCAAGAGAATGATGCAGATAAAAACATTACCACTGCTTCAAGATGCCAAATTCATTGTTATTGATGAAGGTAACCTTGTTCGTATTTCATAATAAATAATATAAACGAAAATTATTTACCATTCAAATTGATAGAGAGCTCCAGTTGAGGAACAATATTATCGACAATTATTTTTCTTCTCATTGTTAGTAAATTATGGGAACATTCCTTCTTCTTTACAATTATTCAATGCAAACACACACACGTCTAATTATTTGCATAATCATAGAGATGTTGAGTAGTCCGACAAAAAAAAATGAAAAAACAAAAATTAATTTTAGGCGTGGAAGTCTTACGTGCAACAGAGCTTGTTGCAGGCTGGTTACAAATGTGGAAAGACACAGGTTCAAATCATTCCACAGATCTGCTACTCTTCTCCGATCCCCAGTTTACATTTGACACTTGGACAGAAGTATTTGGAGAAAAAAACCTGAGAATTCATGATTATTATACCCAAGATCTTGATAACATCTACAAATCAGAGAATATTAATTTACGAGAGATAACGAACAAATTTAGTTCCAATAAACAATCGACAGTGATAATTAATTGCTTGACTAGTCTAGTATTATCAGTCGGCCTGAGCGAAGCTGTTAGATTTATCGAAAAATTGGGAAACCAAGTGTCACAGCTGATCTGTATATATCGAAGGGATTACGGTCTACAAAGAATTCCGAGCATAGAGACTCTGGGGACCACCCACGTCAGACTCGATAAATCGAGTGCAACGAGTTCTGGTTGCGATATTAATTATGAAATATCTGTGACTCACCGGAAGCAGGGGGGAGGATTTTTAAGACATCGAGTAGTCATTACTCAGGATGTATTGACGTATGAAATTAAATCCGAGAGGATCCCAGTTGTCCCATCTCCGAAAAACCTTCCGACATCTCCAACTGCTGTGTTAAAGCCACAGGCAACATTCAGATTGGATATGAACTCTCGTGAGCTGGAGCAGAAGAACGACACACCTCTGCCTTACATTATTAAGGATAAAAATCCAGTTAATGAATCTAAAATTTTGTATGTGCCTGACGATATTGATGATTTGGATGAAGAAGATCCTGATGATGATCTACCATTTTGATTTGAGAAAATGGAAAATAAAAAAAAGCATTCAACTGTCGTGTATTTATTGATCCTTCCATTGGAACATGCACTGCGCCACAATTTCATTCACGGAGGGCAATAAAAGAGACTTTAGCGAAATTCCAATTCTTATTCTCCCTCTGGAAAGTATATTGCCAGTTCAATACTAATGAGGGTGATTAAATTACACAGAACTCCTTCTCTTTATCACATTTGTCATCAAAAATTATCTTAATTATCGTAATATATAAGCTAAACAATGCACAACGTTAAGAATTTATTTAAAACATTATTTCATCTGACTCTGAGAGCTGCTGACATTCTTCACAACACGACACAGCCATTGACATTGATCATTTTTCTCTCTCCTCTAACAATGAATTGTTTTTCATTCGCTACAAGATAATTGTCTACCATTGATGCGTTAAATTATTCGCCTGTGTGCAATACAGATGCAGCAATCGTCCAGCGAAATTACTGCATCATCGGAAAAGTATATTCAAAAATTCAAAAAATCAGTACAACCTTTCATATTAATAACTGTTTCACCACTGAATATATCACTAAGTGTTATTAATACTCATATAATCTTTGGATTATGAAAATGATTCCTAATAATTCAATAATAAAATTGCAATACTAAAGAAGAATTAAGGAGATAATTTTCAGGAGTCAATTTTTTTTTGCCTGTCTTGCACTTTAATTCCGAATTTTTGGACGTTTCTGAATAACTGGATGAATGGAAAGTTCAAAATGAAAATAAAGAATCTAGATAACAACCGGTAGAAAAAGCAATCGTGCGTTGATTCAAAAATTTATTACTCTTCAATTAAGGCTAAAAAAGAGTGGAGTGAAAATTAAATGAAGGCTTGTAAAAACTTTAAAAAACTCTTGAAAGTAATAAAATAGTTCTCCACCTCTCTCCCCAACTCGTGAAAACAAGAAAAAAAATCTATTCTCCATTGTAGAATATCTCATCCCCCAGGGGCGCAGAAGAAATCATCTATCCCTGGAAAGTATACAAAATATTTCTATCATGAAAATGATGAGTACCATCAACATGATGAAGTACTCGGCTCTCAAGAAGACATCGCCCATACCGCACAGCCTCCTCGCGACTGTGCGCGACATCAGCCTCCAAAAGCCAATTAACTAAATCAGTCCCCGAGAAGACCCCCTCATAAACGGTGAGTAATCTCCTGCGACACATGGAGATTCTATCCCGACACTCTCGAAGGTGGCACTGGCTGAACTGCTCCCGAATCATCCTGGCTTCTGGGCTGAGGGAGGCTTCATCAGGTAGTTGGAGTTTCTGCCTAGCCTTCCACTCATGGCAAGCATTCTTCAACCATTTTCCCAGTTTCCCGAGACTGGGATCAAGCCCGAAAATTCCGAAGGCGATGAGTGGCTGTCCAAAATTGAAAGCCACATCCAGAAAGGCCAGCTCAGCATAAACTCCTGTCATCTGCTCCATGATCATGGTCCCAACGGATAAAGCAAGCCCAATAAACATCGAGCAAAGAAGGAAAATAATGAAGACAACGTGACGAAGAATCTGGGGATCCTCGCCGTCCATCCTCGACATTTCCCTTTCATTATCAGACTCCGGTTCGTATTCGTCGAGTGCCCCAGTGGCTGCAGTACACAGTCCCCTCTGAAATGCGCAATTGTTGTCCACTCCACAGGGGTTTGCTGGTACAGGGGAAATGGGAGTAATAAGATCCTCGACGTCGACGACGTTTCTCGTGTCAATTGTTGTGGACTCTGCATTCTCACTGTTGCCTATGAGGCTGGCATAGGCTTCAGTATGCTGACGCCTTTGATATCGCTGATGGAGTACTAAGCATCCAATGGTCACAATAAAACTGAACAGTAAAATAAATATTGAGACAGCTCCCTCAACAGTCCCTAGTTGGAAATTCGGATTACGCATATCAGGCTCTGAGGGATTCCTTGGGGTAACTATGGCGCACATGAGTGTCACCAGGATGAAAGGTATTCCAAGTGCAGTTGGAAGAATCCACCTCTGAAGATCTCGAACGAAGGCTCCTGACTTTGAACTCAGAAATAACAGAGTAGCTGCCATGGCTGCTGTAAGCAATCGACTGGCATAAACTCCCCCAGTGATGAAAGCACATTGAAGGTACCACAGAGGGGAGCCAGTACTTTGGATGTCCAGTTTTGTCCAGATGATCACACCAATAGCCACCGTGAATTGAGCGATGATAATACAGATGGTGCATCGGTGTGTAGGGCGTTTGAATTTCTTTCCCTCGAGTACGAAGAAGCAGATGATCAGCCAGACACATGCCACTGCTGATGCAACAGATATGTCCATGGAGAATGCATTCAACTGTCTGGCATAATTATCAGGAGATACTCCGTTATTGATCGCAGTTATGACCTTTGCCGAGACAAACATCAGGGGGGCAGACATGAATGTACAGGCAACCATGGCTGATGCGATTAAATCAATTTCCATTTTGTAACGAAGAGTGAATATGAAGAGAGCTGGAGCTGTGGGAATAGTCCCATAGAGAAATCCATAAGTGCTGAGGTCTCTGGTATCAGTGTCGTTAATACCAGCATTAAGCAGAATTACTGATTCACGAATTACGAGAGGTAATGCTAGCAGCTTCACCAGGATGAGAATACCCGGAATGACTAGTGCTGCTCCTTTTAACGTATGGACTTTTCCCACCATCATGAGGCCGAGGAGGAATAGGGCACTGGCTGAAAACGCATTTCCAAATACTTTGAGAATTGCTGAGAGAATGGTCGGGACAGAGTGGTTGAATGCAAAATTTCCCATTATTCCCAGAACTGTCATGAAAAGGATGGGATTAAGGGCCACTCCTTTTAACACTGAAACAACTAGGGCCCAGCCTGATCGTTGGTCACTTCCAGTTCTTTGTTTGCCAATCTCTAGAAGTACGAAACCGATGGGATTCAGAACAGCGAGAGATATGGGCGCCATTAGGTAGAGATATGCTGAGTATTCTGGATGTGTCAGGCTGTACAGGGCGTCGATCATGGGGTAACCAATGGCGAAGTCATTACTCTGGGTTGTGAAGATTGCGAATACTGCTGCTCGTCCGGGATTCATCGGCTTGGTTGTTATGAGGGACACGAGGAGAACCACCAAGAATACGCAGCCTTTGGCGATCATCACTGCCAGCAAGAAATTCCAGTTTACAACTGAAAAGTCCAGTCGTGCTAGGGATGAGAATATCAGTGAGGGTAGCGCGAATGTGCCGACGAAGGTGTTAAGACCGTTGGCCTCAGATCTAGTTATTATTTCGAGTCTCCCAGCAATGTACCTGCAAGTGTCAGTCAATTCTTAATTCATTGATTGCACATGAAGAGATATCGAATTCACCAAAATTTTATACATACCCGCATAGAATAATTGCAAAGCACTGAATCAATGCCAGATACAAATTGTCAGTAGGTGCATCCATCGAGGCATTTAAAAACTCCATCGTATTGGTTTTATCGTTTTATTGAATGCTAAAATTCCACCTTCGTCGAGAATTTCTGTAACCTAACGACATTTCGATAAAACAATAATCAAAACATATGGTTTTCAAAGTCTTAAATTGATGGAAAAAAGTGTATTAGGTGAATGAAATATGACCCATGATTCATGCGCCACAGGCGCGTGACATTTGGACTAACGAGGGTGACCTGACAGAAATGCAAAAACTCACAATTCACTGACATCCATCATACTTCCGCAATTACAGAATCATATTCCGTATCCGAAGATTTGCTTTACAAGAACCTCTGCGAACCACTAGAGTACAGCATAACGACAATCCTCACCGTAATGCAGTGAGCTTTGATATGACAATTGCTTCAGCAGATTAATAAACAGCTATAATCATCACTTGTTTTGATTACACCGCTAATAGGTTACTTATCGTTATCATATTCACCCGAGCGCTTTGTCACCTGTCCTGTGTGGCGTGTATATGCGTAAATTCAAGCCCTACATAAAAAAAGATTGACTAGAATAGATTCGGATGGATAGGAGAAACACACCAGAGCACCAGAGGAGCGATGTAAGCGCCACAACTTCTTCGGCTCTCGGCGCCCATTTATAATTGTCGAGTGGCACGTGAGCTGCGGTTTAACAGCCCTATAAAAATTTCAGTTAATTCTTCAATAACGCTCTTAAAAGTGGATTTTCATATCCAACAATGACTTCCGTCAATAGTGACTCCGCTTGGTTCAACGAAAATGAAATGTAATGGTGTTTTGCTCACGTGCTTATGTGAAAAGTAAGAGTGACGTTCCATCCCAAGTTTGGTTAGGATTGACCTCTCGAAAACGCGGGAGATGGTTACAATTAATTTTTCCATTAATTCTATCATTTAAATCATCCATAATTCCCTCTCTGCTGGCAACCACCTCCGTATGTATATTTTAACGAGCAATTTTTAAATAATGGAAGTGTCAGAGCATTTATTATTAAGTTGTGCGCCCATCATCGGGACAGTACTTGCCACCACAACTGCTGTTATGATAATAATTAATAAATTACGGTGAGTTTTCATTGCATCAACTTTATTTGTCCCCAAGCATTAATATAATATCATTGACATATTTCACTTCATCAGATTACGGTGGCCCGTGAAGGTAAATTGTTGGTTTTGCAATAGCGACACGAAAATATGGAGATCAGAGACAGACTGGTGGCAGTGTCCATCGTGTGATCAGTTCAACGGCTTCACCAATGATGGCGATTACAATTACGACATCCCCGAGCAGCGGAGAAGATCCTTAAACGATATGAGTGTTTACTCAGCCTCCTGCAGAGCTGAAAAATCCCAAATGAAGAATGAAGGGACTCTCTGCAGAAATTGCAATCGCAACGAAGAGTTTAAGCTATGCCAGATGCGCCTACTCGATCCCCTGAGTTTATCACAGAAAGAGATTAAAAAGTGTCGACAATCTCTCGAGAAACAGTACCCACTCTGCAGAAGATGCAATTCACTTGTCAAGAGCGTTTTACAAAGGCAATCTGTCTGGCTGACTCAGTACAAAATGCTGATTTTTAAACAGAGACCCATAAGTCTCATTATTAAGAATTCCGAAAAGTTGGAGAAACTTTGCAGAATTATTTTAATTATATTGAGCTCGTTGATCATTGGCTATCCCATGGTGCAGTCGTTGGCCATTGTGGGAGCTGTGCTGCAGCTATTCAGTATCACGAGATATTTCAACTCTAGAAATAGCCATAACCTGTTCTTGGTTGTGATCTGGCTGGGGGTGTGCTGGCTTATGCCATATTGGGGCGAGTGTCTGGTGAAGTTCAAGTGGAGAAGCCAGTGGCTGCCGTTGGAGTACATCACTGGCTATCAAGTTATAACGATTGCATCCATCCTCTTGGGATTCATCAATGCAACATCCAGAACATCCCCTAACGGCCTTAATTTGTCGTTCAAAAAAATCGAGACATCGAGTTCAAATAATAACTTGTCATCGAATTCCTCGATAGATGAATTTGACAACTACCTGGATAGAAACGACATGGGGATCCAAGAGAAGAAGTCCCCGGTGGATATCACCCATTTGTTAACCTCCCCATCCCACCTGGAATCACCAGCACCGATTAAGCCAGTTCTGACTTCCAATTTCAAAATTTGTAACAGTCAACTTGGTTTGGCAAGTTTCGACAGTCAATCAGATAACTTGGAACTGTTGGAGAAACGCTCGGAGTCGTATAATGACAAGGTTTGTCTGAACGACAGCGTGAGAACACTCAGCAATCTTTCTCTCAACGGAAGAGAGGAGAAAATCAGTATCAGTGGTTCTAAAGTCTTCGAAACTCGAACATATGGGACCACGAGTCCTGATTTATTCAAGAGAAACTTCCAGACATCCAAGAAATTCATACTGTCGCCACCGAAACTGAAGTCAGCGACGCAGAACTCGTGGGTGGCTGGGGGATACTGGCAGATGGGAATAGACAGGCCCACGTTGTCTCGATCCTCCAGCCAGAGCTCAGGATTCGGCTCCACAGGCTCCAACTTCGCCTCGTCGAGAGAAGCTTCTGTTGTCAATGATGGTGACAGGTATTCAGTGATGTCTGACACGACTCTCTGCTGCAATTACATCAATAACGGCAGTCCTGTAAATTCATTTTGCCAGTACACGTCATCACCCTATAGGCTGATGGGGCCTGAGATCCCAATCTGCATCAGTCCTTCTCCAAGTCTCCTGTCGAATGGATCTTGTGGGCAGGTATCGCAACGCACTCTTTGTCACAGCCACCACGATCAGCTCATCAAGAACAGCCCAGGGGTAATGCAACAGATACCTGAAAAGCCTGTCTGCTTCAATCATCCCACTACAGTGTTCACCAGTCCTGTGTGGTTACCCGCACTTGTATGCGGGTCACTCGTGTTCAATGTCATCATCTTCTGTACTATTTTATTGCGCTAATTGAGAGCTTGAGGGTTCAATGGATAGAACAGTACTCTGATAATGATTTATAGGTCTTCCTAACGGATTAATCCATTACTGGGCAATGAAGTGTTGAACGGAGAGAAGCTAGTTCTGACTATTGATCAGTTTTCAATTAATATCTCGGGAGCCACTTAACTGCCGCAATCAAATAATTATAAAAACTAGCGTACTTCTATATTGTCTTTTTTTTTTTTTTTTTTGTTGAAAATACTGCCAACCGATTGTTATTCATGAAAATCGAGGAATGATGTAAATAGGTCTTAGGATATTCCATAATGCGATTAAGTGCATCTCAATAAATAATTTTGAAGGATATTGATAGATGGATACACTCGAAAACTTGTGATACCTAAAACTATCTTAATGTGTGTTCACTAGGATAAGCGGATACGGGTAGAGGAATCATTGATACTTTGGAAACGCTATTGAATCGTGTGATGGAGTCAAATATACATGAGCTTTTTTATTAATTTTGTTAGTCATGAGTAATGATAAAGCTGCAGCAGATAATTAGTACTTGAGAATCTTCTTTTTGTAACAATTTGCATTTCTATGTATTCATTACTGCAGTACTTCCATATACTAATGACAATATGGAAGACTCCAGTTATATTAGAATTTTTTAAATATTTCCTATGACGCCAAGTCGACCTTGGTTGGAGCTCATGGAACAAAATAATGAGAAATGCGTTCCATGTGGTCCAAGGTCTGGTCTTTATTTTGAGGAAGATTTTGCAATGCATCTTCTATACGAATAGGACCGAATAAAAAATCACAAACATTCTAAGTTCTCAGAGTTATTATTTCAATTTTACCTCAAACTCCAATACTCTTAAAGGAAAAATCAACTCTGTTATCTTAATGAATCTTCTGCTGCAAAATATTGAGTCTGTGATAACCATGGGTAAACAGACGACCCCATTTGGTATCCAAATCGATATTCAGGTGACGTAAATCTGGTTTATTCATATCAGCCCGCCTGCGAGGATACCTTCAATAAGATCACGTTGATGTTACAGGTGAAATACATTCTCAGTCGCAAGTTACCTTTTATCGGTGGGTATTTTTTTTTCAGTGTAATCACATCGGTAATGGCTACGAGGGAGGTCCTTCGCTTCTTCAATGAGTTCTTCGTCTCTTCGTTGGATGTATTCCTTGTAGCCATAGCCGTATTGATTGCCGAAATTTTTTGCGAGGTCTTGTTCAGGAACGTACGTTCTTTTACTTTAAATAATGATTGACGTTTTCATCGTTTTAAAAATAATATCACCTCCCCATTATTTTATAATTACATCATGAAATTAAAATCATCCTTGTAAAAAATGTTGTTTCTAATTTTCTAAAGAAACATTATTAATAAATTAATCAAGAATTTTTCTCCCATACTATTTTTTCTTGCTTTAAATGCTTTTTTGCACGAAAAACCGAAGAGAAATTAATTCTCCCGTACCAGGCGTTATATTTTCGAAGAGGAGGTCCACTCAAACCCCTCGGAAGGACTCTGTAACTCAGATCATAGGCAGTAGAAAAATTGTTGTGGTAGGCATCACCATGATGCTCCAACAGTTCTTCACGAGTCACTCCCTATTAAGATAATGATAAATAAAAATAACGAATAATGATACAGGGTTCAGGGTAGATGTACACGAGACTGGGATTCTGAATTACTTTACTCCTGTCTTTGAGCTTCTTCGCAGCCTCACGAGTCTCTGAGGTAACATTAAAATTCTCACTGCTGTACGGTTTGAAGAGGACATTATAAGAGCTGACCCATTCATCCGGCGGGGCTTTGTATTGAGCCCGCTCTTCGAACCAATTTCCATGCAAAACTTTGGAGCAATACCTCGGCTCACTTATTTTCAAAGTATCATTTTTGCTGGTTTGTCGGAAAATTTTGCTCTTCAGCAAATTTAAGTTTGACAGTTGGGAACAATTGTCACAATTTAGCAAGCCGCAAGGGTTGAATAGAAAAGAATCCATGCTAATGGTGCCTTTTACCAAATTTTGATGGGAATGAATTTAAAAACATCAAAATTGCAGCTATTTTCAGGGAAAAACAATGGAATTATGATTTTTTAAATATTGAAATGTCAATTATAATTGACGCGAGGTTGTAATGACACTGATCATAATTAATAAAGAATAAAAAGAATATCTAATTCACAAAGTATTGAAATTTAGGGACAATCAGTACATACTGCTTTATTGTGATAAGAACACAGACAATATCTACATTGTGTCGATAATTTCAAGACGTTCAGATGGTATGCAAATGGGCCATTTATCACTCACACGGTCTCGCGATTATTAGTATTATAATATAGGATGTATTTCTCTGATTTAATTATGTTATGAAAAATAATCTGTTAGTTGCAGAGATTTCTCAAATTTATCATTTATTTCACCGAAAAATGATCGTCACTACTGTTGCGCCGACGAACTCATTTTCATATACTTGTTTTATCAAGTTCTCCTTCACCAATCTTCTATAGCTATTGGCCATACAAATGTGCTGTTCCTTAGCTGAATTCATTGCCTGTGCATGCCCAATAATGCAACTTAATTACGTTTACAAATTTTTCACGAAATATAGCATCATCAATTCGAATTTGAATTGAGATATTTTCATATTTTCCCTAGCCGAGATGCACTTTGATGAGGTACAAAGTAAATGATTAATAATGCCTTTCTGGTAATGGAGATTCTGGTTAATAAATAGAACTCTTTAAATTAATCTAAATATCAACATTTCTCATCGCTGACAAAATATTTAAGATAAATTTCTATTCCAATTAATCACTTTGTTTTATTCTCCATTGAAAATATATGTATCGAATAAAATATTAATTGTATGACGACTGGACTGAAATCGGGAAGGACAACTGTGCGACCGATTTTTCACTTGAAAAATTTCTGGTGCGTCGATGTGTTTTTATATCCCATAAAAAATGACGTATATTTATATATGTACAGACACATTACTGCATTGTAAAAAATGGAAAATTGAGGAAAAATCTCGAGTTGTCATCGTAATTGAATTTTACTCGTGCAACTGCACCATTGAGGATAAAATAACAGAGCCAAGTCGTCATAAAAAAAATTAGGATTATTAATCAACGTAGGGACAACAAAATAGTTTGCAAAATCAATACATTATTAATATTTCCTACCTAGAATTGCAAGCTCGCCTGTCGAGCATTCCAGGCTCGTGTCACAGATTTCTTCTTATTTTTTTTTTTACGAATGATCGATCACAACATACTATACCATATTGCCTCAATGGTAGTCATGTCAATTACGTTTGCCTCGTAATTTACAAATAATATAAATACAGCAGCCGAAAATTTTAAATAACTAAAGCACTTTTAATCATTCTCTTTTTTAAGCTCAGTAATCGTGGAAACATTAGAATAACAATTCTCATTATGTCCGCTTTCAACGCCGTTATGCACAATCGTTGCACCAAAATTGACAAGACATTCCATTTTTAATAAATATAATTGGCAATGACAATGATGGGAAAACAAATATTTCAAGCATTTTCGATAATTGATAATCTCTGAATGAATCGGAGATGAGAAAAAATTTTGTTCAAAGATTTCGCCATGAATTTTTTTTAATTCAATTGTGTATACCATTAAAGTTTCATACAAAATATCATATAAATAAATATTTGAGTGAAACATTCGAGATGTGTTGCTCATGTTTCACATTTTATTTTCCTTGAATGATAAAAATTTAAAGTTATAAGCCAGTAAAGACAAAAACTGACATTATCGTAGAGAAGTAAATGCCCGAGGAAAGACAGTTTCAATTGCTGAATCTAAAAATCACAACGGAGAGACTTGAACACTTAACCGGCATTAAGCGAGTTCTCCCAATCGATTTACAGCATCGAAACTATCTTCAAGGGCAGTCACCAATCATCCAATAAATTATCAATAAGCAAAAGAATAAGGAGTCTTTTTCATTGACATTTTTTGCAACTTGGAATACACATAAGCCACAATCATTTTCATAATTCAGCAACTGTATGCCCACTCGCACTCAACTGCACGTGAAATACTATTACATTGTAATCTTATTATTTCAACTCTGGCAATTGTTAAACTAGAGCGAACGATGATTGCGTTTAGGCCAGAGTTTGTTTGTCAATTATTTCATCTTTTTTCATCATTGTGGAACCAATCCGGCAACCAAATACGTAATAAGAGTAATTACTCTCATGTGTGTCTCGGGTATTGGATCGCCATGTGATAATTAATCATTATCAATCAACGATAAAAGTGAGTGCACAATTAGAAAGCGTTCTGAACGTAATGCGTTGTCTTGATCATGAATTACAATATCCATATAGCATAAATCGATCGTGTTTTTTTTTCATCTCAAATAATCGCGCACATGTTACTTCATTTCCTTTAAATTAAATAATTTATAAAAATCAACTATTTACAAATCGATAAGACATGCAGTATTACATTGTAAACTTAATGTTATATAATCTTAGCCAGTACTAAGCACATGCTTATTATTTTTTCATTTTTTCTCGTTTTTCTTACTTTACTTTTTTTCTTTAAGTTTTGCTCTGTTGAATGAAAGAAACGGATGGTGCTCGCTGCGAATAGTAGTAGTACTTCTATAACCCTTATTCATATATAATGTTTTTTTTTCTTTTACCTCAATCATTTATGTGTAAGAATTGAAAATTATGTCCGGCTCTGGAATCCATTTTTTCTCATCGGCGAATGCCATCTTGCGTTCGTTCTCTGTAAAAGTGAAGAATTTTTTTTTGTTCGATTTACGCTCACGACCGGGGAGATTCCACATCTATTGAGGAAAAACAAAAAGAAAGAAAAATAAAAATAAAAAGAAATATAAGAAGTGGATAATCGTATTTTAAAACATGGCATTGTTGATGTTGCTAACGAATTAATATTCTTTCCACTGACAATATCAAGTCATAAAGAAAATTAATAAAAAATCACAAATTGTACGCTGTGGACAATTTCTTGAAAACATCTACTTTAGAAATTTTCAATTGGGATGCAAGCATCAATAATCCATGGGATAATATCCAAATTAAATGTTTATTCACCTCGATTCCCAGTCCTAATAACATTGATACCTCCACCATGGTGTTGTCCAGCTCGAATTGGTTTGGCAATTTGGGCACTGGGTCCACGTCGTGACAAGTTCTTCTGGCGAACAGCCTCCTTAATCCTATCCACTTCATACTGGTAACGTTTACGATCTCTCATTGCACCCTCTTTGGCATCGCGCAGTGCAATCTCAAGAGCTTTCACACGCTCAACAGTTGCCCTCAACCTCTTCTCAAGTTTAGGTAATTCACACCGCAGATCGGCATTATCTCTAACAAGTTGTTTGTGAACCTTGGTAAGCTGATCAAGATTATTCTCGAGAAATGAAATCTTTTGTTTCTGCGCCAATGAGCCACCGTCGTCCTCATTGTCCTCAGCATTTGCAGTCTTCTTCATTCTCACCTGGAGATCCTGGACAAATAATTTGCGGAGATTGTGCAGTGTCTGAAGTTCTTTGGCAACAGTGTCTTCCAATCCCTTGAGATCCTTTCGCGCCTGTTCACGACGTTCATTCACCATTATGAGCTCCTGAAGTTTCATGGATTTCTCAGCTTCCTCCTGCTTCAATCGTTCATAGTCAGCCTGCATTTGCTGGTGGGCAAGTGTGAATTTCTGGTTGAGATCCTTGAGTTCACTTATTGTCTCCTGCTTCTCGGAAATTTCGTCTCTGAGGGCGGCAACCTGTCTCTGGTGAACATCACGCAACTGATCCATCTGCTCCTCAAGGGCTACACGCATCTTTGTCGCTGCCTCCTTCTCCTCTGCCTTCTCTTTGTTACTGACAGCCTGGACCTGCTCAGCAGCTTTCAATTTGGCGCACTCTTCCCGCATTGCATCGACATCTTCCTCGAGTTGACGTTTCCTGGTGTCGGCTTCCTTGATCGACTCGGTTAGAGTCTGCATGCGTGCCTCATGCTGAGAGATCAATAGTCGACACTCGCCCAATTCTTTCTCATACTCTGATATCTTTTTATTGCAGTCCACCTGGAACGTTTCCAATCCCTGGCAACGTTGCACCAAATTCTTGACTTCGGACTTCATTTTACTAATGTAGAATCTAGCCACTGTGAACTCCTCATCAAGTTTTCCATTCGAATCAGGCGTAATCTGGCATTTAAGATTTTCGTCTCCTCCGATAGTGACCCCAATCTCTCCCAGATCCTTTAAAAGATTGGTCAACATCTCCGCAGTACGTTTACGCTGGTGAGTAGACATATCCCGTAGCTGCTGGAGCTCAGAAATCGTAGAATTGAGCGCAGTCTGTTTAGCAAGCAGCTCCTCAGTAAGTGCCTCGTGCTCCTTATTCTTTATTTCAACTTCCTGTGACTTTTGATCATAATTAACTGCTAATTCCTCGAGCGCTTGGAGCACCTCCTTAACCTCTTCCTTAGCACTCTCAGTCTCCTGATTGATGGTACTCATTTCCTGTTGGAGCTGTTCATAATCCCTGCGAGCACTGGCGATAAGTTCCTCCTGTTCTTCCAATTGTTCTTTGAGTTTCTCGAGGTACTGGCTCTGCTGGTTGATCTCTTCGTCCTTGTCGTCGAGTTGCTGGAATAGCCGCTCCCTCTCCTCCTCTAGTTTCTGCCTCTCCTCGTTGGACAGTGATCCAGCCATGAGACCACCACCGGGTATAGCTGGAATAGGTCCATCTGGAACCTTTGACTCGACTTTGCCTTCGATTGGAATTGGTGTAATGACGTCTGGTCCCTCCACCAGGTTAACCTGCTCCTCTAGTTTGACAGTCTCTCCTTGTCTCCAACGTGACAATTCGTACTCCAACTTCTCGACTTTTCCCTTCAGCCTCGCAGCTTTCTCCTTCTCACGTTCGTATCGTCGCTTCCACTCTTCGGCCGTCAATTCCTCGTTCACGCAGACGACATTCTTGATCGTCTTCGCGCGCTTGCCAAAGTCCAGGGTGGATTTTGTCTCGGACTCGTTGAAGCTCGCTGGTGAACAGCAGATGATAATTGTCGTTCTTGCGTTACCACCCAACGATTCCTGGAGAATTCTCGTCAATTTCGAGTCACGATACGGTATGTGTGTTTTATTACCGTCTGCTAGGGCTGAAATGACATTACCCAGGGCTGATAGGGATTTATTAATATTCTTCGCCTCATCCAGAACCGTTCCCTCAGCACCAGTCTTGGATACTTTCTCCGAACCAGCCAAATCGACCAGGTACAGTTTGCCAGACAATTTCTTCTGGTTCTCCAGATTCTCCTGCTTCACGTTGATGAGAAATACTGAGTGCGAACGAGAACTGTGCTCATTCATATTCGTAACTGCTATGTGACGGTTTGACTTTCCTTCCTCGATTACTTCGAATACTTCCTCGGGACTAGATACGAACCGCTCAGTTGCACCTTTAACGAATGGGACTCGATTCTTGTCCTCGTGAACACTCAAGTTCACTTTGGATACGTCCAGCAGATCTCTGATTTTGTCCATATAAATCTCGAAGTAGGAAACTTTTATGTGGAACTCGAGATTTTCTTCCATTCCGTAAATGTGATTGAAAATGTCATTGACGATTCGCGGGATGATTCCCTGCTTGTTCGGATCACCAATGACCCCCTCCATTGTGTGCGTTTTACCTGTTAGTTTAATGAATTGTTATTTTAAACAGTCAATGGAGTTGTTTTATTATCAAATTCACATTAACATGATTAACAAACTTCTAATATATTTTTAATTAATCAATTATTACTACCAATTTTGATTTATTGCCATTTATTTGGGGCAGACCAATTTGCTACAGTCATCAGTCGCAAGACAATAATTTATTACCGGAAGAAATGCATTCAATTGAAACCCTTAGAATTGATTAACTGATTGACTATTTGGTTCGCTTCTGATTTCTTCCAGAAGTGTTCAATGTTCCCTGGTAAAGAGGTATTTTGTTTATATCTTTTAATTTCTCTATTACAGCTATTGACTAGATTGCACTGGGTAGAAATTAAGGTATTAGTATCTCTTCATAACGAACAGAAACTACTGGAAAAATTACCTGAAGATGTCTGTCCATAGGCGAATATTGTACCGTTGTAACCTGCCAGCACGTCGGTAACAATTGATTTAGCAGCTTCATTGTAGACTTTGTCTTGCGTTGCATTTGGTTTAAATACTTTGTCGAACAAATAAACTTTCCCCTGAAATAAAACATGAAAATAAGAATCCTAAATTGTACATCTGTTCTCGTGTCATTATGTGGAGAATTACGGACTCATGTGTACTCAGATATTTATTATCTACAGAGCATAGTAAATGATGTCAATAATGAGTGAAATGTCTCTTAATTTTTGTTCAGCATACGAGGAAACAATAAGACAAATGTAAAAATTCGAAAGGATTAAAAGAAAGGTAATAATGAGTATTCAATACAAAACGGAGTGGAATCCAAACTGTCAGCTGTGCGCCGTCGCGTACCCATGCGAACAACCTACATCATGTCATGATGAAAAGAGTCCCAAGTGTTTTAAAACAAATAATATATCTAAGAAAACTCACCCCAATGGAAATACAATTTTCATCCCCTCCGGATGGAAATTTAACGACAAATTTCGATCCAGCCTTCTCCTCAGAGTCGTTCAGTGGCCGAAATCTACAGACCACCTTGATGCTGTCCTCAGCGGCGATCTCACGTTCCCTCGGCGTATCCATTTTTCCTTATTCAATTCCGTTCAACTCAACCAATTGATAGTAAATTCCACGACGATCCAGGGAGAACCTCGTCCTCGTGACTCGCTGATTCTCTTTCAAATATCATAGGCAAGGGAACGATTCAAATAAACGGAGGCATGAACAAAAGTACTGTCAGACCACGACCCGTATTCAACACCAAGATGGCCGACAGTCGATTCTCACTATTACCAATCGCCACGAGCTGCTCTGCTCGGGTGGGGAATGGTGGACGAAGGGGCAGTGTGAGGGGGAGGCGGAGGCGCTTGCGCTTGACGAACCATGCTACGAAAATATGTAAGAGGAAGGGGAAATAGGGGAGATCAACAGACTTGAACGTTTGGTGGAGTTGTTGTGTAGGTGGTGCTGGGATGTCTATCACGCTTCAGCGGACACCTGGACACCGGCTGATTGACAAAAATGTTTTGGGAAGGGTATTCATTGTCAGTTGAGAGAGAAAAAACACGGAACATTTCTTTGTAGGGCTCAGCATGCCAACAAAAGTCATAAAACAGCCATGCGCGAGACTTTAATGTTCTTTTTGGAAGTTTAAAGAGCCATTGTTCTTATGACCTTCATGCTTCCTATCGATTCATCATCTCTTTTACATTCACAACGGGAAATGCGTTATATCTTAATACCATTGAAAAAATTTTCCCTTGTTTAGGATGTATGTACATACTCCCAATTTTATTATTCTATTATCAATGGACCCATAGCGGTATCGTTTGGATTAACATCCTACACTCATCCGGTGCACTGTGTGCGTGTGGGTTGATACCAATTGCACGTGCTCTGTGCTTGCATCTATGAATCTCTTCATCTCTGGGCATGTGTCACATGCGTACTTAGTCATGTCCCAATTGACGATCTTAAAATTCTTGAGTGAAGAAAGATGTCGATGAGTCAACACGGCTTTCCTCCTGATGTCGGATAAAAAACCTCTTGCTCATTTTAACTAGGCAGGGAAATTGTAAAAATAGCCCCCCCCCCTCCGGAGAGTTCCATGATTTTTTTTTGCCATGCTCCGATTCACTGCCTGAAGCCCAACACATTCGCATTGGAAATTAGACTCATGGATTAATTGGGGCTTTCCAATGAAGGTGCTTTTCATTTCAACGTGGATAATAATTATATGTTTCGTTTTTCTTCCCCATTTTCCATTAAATAACAAGACAGTTAATGATTTTTTTAATTTTACATTTGAACAGTATGTGGGAATAATATTCACGTGTAACAATAACTATTCGTTTCTAATTTACATATATTATAAGTGAATGCTTCTTATTATGTAGATGACTAGGATTAGGACTGAATATGGAGTGTAAATTTTTCTTTATATTAAATTAAGTTTATCCCCGTCGATTGAGGAATATAATGAAAGTAAAATTGCACTTGAAACATAAGTTTGCTGTTTATTTTGGCCGCAGTAATTAATGTCAATCGTTAATCGATGATTTTTTTATGCATTGAAACGAGAATGTTAAAATCGTAAAATTAAACTACTCGTCAAATTTGTTTTTTTTTAATTTTTTTATAAATAGCAAAGTGCTTCGGCATTATTCACTGTGTAAATACTGTCTCTCTTATGGACGAAAAATACCACTGCGATGAAATCACTCAGTAGTTCATTAATTTCTGGATATTTGTCGATTTTTGTATTAAAACAGACTAAGCACGATCAAGCTTAATTAATTCGTTGTTGTAGTTTCAACTGCGAACCCCTAATTATTCGGATGGAACACGTTGGAGTACCTCAACAATTATTTTCAGCCTTTGAATGTACTATTCGGTATTATTATAATATACAATATAATGCGTATGAAATAACGATTCCCTGAAACTGCCTATATTATTATTATCATCTTAGGAAATATTTGAATTAAACATCGATGCATTTTGTGAGCAAATAACGCGACTTTGAGTTGATATTTTGCATTACCCGGAGTGAAATGTTCATGAAAAATTACAACATTTCTGGAATTACGCAAAAAGTTGGCGATTTTTTCTTAAATATTTCTCTCCGCATGCGAAATCTGTACATTAACCGACCCGTTTTTCCTATTCCATCTGAATATCCAGATAAATCGAGGGGGTTCATTAAATATGTGCGTAATAAATAGAAATAAATAAATGCCGTCAATTCACTTGGAAAAATAAATTAAAAATCTTCTCATGACGCAGTGCAAGCCAAAAGCCAATGATCCCTCTCAATTATTTACACTTTGTTAGCCGCGAAGTTTCCGCGATACGTCCAGTATCACATTTATTTTTTTAAATATTTTAAATATACGAATAAAAGTGGACGTTTGAAATTCTCTTAATTTTTTAACAACTCCGGCGAATGAAATTACTCGATACCAAATGTATTTGTCTCTTCCACCGCCAGCAATAATTTTTCATATAAAATTTCAGGGGTCGGATAAGGCGGTAAATCCAATCTATTGAAACACGTGTGAGCTCTGTGAAGAAAATAGTTTAAATTAAATTTTTTTGACATATTATTTTAATGGTGAAGGAGCCAGAAATATTTTAAAATATTTTTAAGAGGCTAATACTGACCTTGGTAAACTATTTGGTCTTCCCCACTTCTCAATACAAAATCTTCTTGGTCCTGTAGACCCCCTGAGCGCGGCGAATCCCTCATACGGGATGCTGGATGTTCCAGTGACGAACTGAAGAAGCCTGAGTCGTTGTTCATTAGTAAATCTACTGATGCTACTCCAGAACCACTCGACGACTGGATGTCCATCATGATATCCACTCCTGTATTCAGTATGCGCCCTCCAGTCATTTAAATCAATTTCCGCAGCCCCAGCAATGACAAGTTCCAATTCACGTGCATCAAAGACCGAGACCAGTCGAGGATCGACCACTTCGTAGAATCCCCGGACAAGTGATTCAGTTTGTTCAGAAACTCCGCGCTCCAGTCTCCACCTGACGACTCTCTCCAAGTACTCCTTCTTATTTTTCTCAGTGACTGCAATATTGCGACCTCCAGGCTTTAACTCCCTCTCGGCAACACGTCCCAGGAGCTCCTCAGTAACCGAGAACGTCAGCTCTAGTGGTTCAATACTTATGTCCCGTTCCTTGATCCACATGAGACTCTGGTGGAACTCCTGATCGAGACTCTCTAGATCGCTGAGACTAGCTGGTAGCCTGAGAAGAGCCTTGTAAAATGGTCTAGTGAAAAATGCATCGAGCAAATATTGATGGACAAGGGCTAATCCCAAGACTCTCCCTGAGAATCTAAACCAGTCATGATAATTGTCGACAAAAGCCGACATGGGTGACACCTGAACAGTATATGTATCATTAGCAGAGTATTCAAATAGACCATAATAAGGATTAAAGAGCTCTCGAGATAAATGAAAGAAGAATTCCCTGGAGGGACCCCCGTAGTCTAAGCCCTCCTCGTGATCAAAGATCACCACAAGTTTTCCCTTCTGTAAGTCCTTCTTGGAAGCCGCCATGATCCTAGTGAATGCGTCCTCGAGTAGATGCTCCCGTCGAATATGGAGCTTGAGTTTTCCCGGACCCTGGCCGAATCCCTTACTCTCAAGTTTCCTGTAAAACGTCCTAAGTTTTGCCTCAAAATCTCTTCTGTAAGGGGCTGGAGCACGTGCCGAGGCCCTCGTCAATCCAGGCGAGGCGTGAGGACTACCAATTGGCGAGCGTCCAATATTACCGGGTACGTAAGACATTATCTCCTGCTCGAATAGACTCAACAGCAGTGCCAGAGGCACGTCATGGCCCAATCGTTGGAGAGCTGTCGCACCTTCCACTCGTATCGTATTGACTTTCTCTCTGAGGGCTATATTTTGGCCAAGTGCAGCATGTCGTTCCTTCAAAATGTCCATTATATTCGGTTGACGAAGAAACGCAACCACTTTGTCGTTGTAAGCGACAGGTATATCTGGGGTAGTCGTCACTCCGGATTGCTGGGGTCTCGGTGGAGGAATAGGGGCTTCATCTAGGAGAGCTCTGGGATGGGCTACCTCAGTCGGTAGTCTAGGATCGATAAATGATGTTGCCTTTCTGGCGTGACTTATGAAAAATCTTTTCCCAGTCCGGTCGAATTTCGATTCGTACCCTCGGGGTAGCTCTTTACCAGTGTCAGCGAAGAAATTAATAAGTGCTACTAGGTCCCTGTTGTGCTCGTACCTTGGAAAAACAAAGGGATCCCTTCGGATTCTGCTTATCATATGTTTCAAGCTTGGATTTCTATTGTAAAGCTCCATGGCATCTAGATTTGTGTGGAGAACGTTGAAGAAATCCGGTCGGGAGAGGAATAAAACTGGGGGAATAGTGGATATATCAAAAGGCTCAGGATTAGGATCAGTCGATCTCTCAGACGTCCTACGTTCGTTGCTCTCACCCTGGGCGCCGTCTGTATCAATGCGATCGATATTATCTGGCCGAGAGATTGTTCTTCTCACACTCTGGTATCGTCTGTCCAACTGTTGCCTCCGCATCTCGCAGCCAGTGTTTCTCGATGCCTGTCCCGGCCTCTGCCAAGTGGTCGTGCGATTGACATGATCAATGTAAAAAACACGTCCATGGCTATCAATTCTTGCCTCCCAGGACGGTGGTAGGGGTTCCTCACTCATCAGAGAAGAATTAGCAGTGGAAGAGCACATTGGCAAGGGCCTCAGTGGTTTCGGACGATGAGTCGGGGTTGGTGGGCACTCAGACTGAGGTCCAGTTCCACTGGTGCTGGTCCCTGACATCCCTGGTCTCATCAACGGTCTGTGAGATCTTGGAGAACTGAGGAGAGCGATGCTCTTTGTCACTGCTGTACGAGGCTTCAATCCTGCTGCCTCGTCCACATCGACGATTTCAAAACCAAAGCAGTCCTCTGGACGACAGGGGACCAGGTGCTTGTGGGTGTGAAGAGCGTTACTCCTGTGCAAGGGCTTGTGGACAGCCCGAGGGGGCAGTGGTGGGGGATTTGGGTAGAGGCTATCGAACGGTGGTCCTAATGATGATGATGATGATGATGACTCACCGCCTCCTGTGCTCCTCCACAACTGGTAATACTCAACCTGTGGTCCATTTCCATTGAGACTTCGTTGTTTTTTACTGCAGAGTTCTTTGGGCGTGTCTTCATTCATCCGTTGAGGCTCTGTGTCGGAATTGCTACCTTCACTGCTGTACGAAATACGAGGCTCTATATCCATTCCCTGAGCCTCCTCATCTTCTTCCCTCTGTTGAGAATTCGAGCCCGATGGCTCAAGCAGGGCTGATGCACTCCCCTCTAGCTCTATTCTCTGGGCTGCCTCTGCAGCTTCGAAGAGGTTAACTAAGCTAGGAAGCTTGAAGGGTTTCTTCAAATCAATTTTTACCTCACAATCGGGGATGTCAGAGTCAGGTAGTCCTATTGATGAATTCTTTGAGGAAGTGGAGGGAAGGAGGGAGAAGGAGTGAATGCCCTCTATAAGCGAGGCTGTACCAGCCTCTGAGGAGTCAGCACCCGTGTGCTGCTGATCGTTGGTACATGCCTCGTCTGAGTTGTTGGTATCGTCGTCAGGAAAGAAACTGTTGTGGTTATTCAGTAGTCTTGATGGTTTTTCTGAGCTATGGGACTGACGATTACTCTTCAAGAATTCTTTTTTTCTTATCATATTTTTACGGTGAGGCTCTTTGATGCATGAGAATGACTGCGAGTAGCTGGGAGATACCTCTACATTATCGAGTGATTCTTGCATAAATTTTTTGTCCATTGTTTCGGCATTTGATAACTCATTTGATTCTGTGCTCTTATCGTTATCAGTGTCTTGGGGAGATGAACTTTGTGTGCCATTCTGATATCGCTCTTCCGGTGGGAGTGGATAATTTTTATCTTTTTTTTCGGTGGAATTATTAATGTCTGATGTCTCAGTTTGCTTGGAAGATTTTGATAATTGCTCAGTCGAGTCTCGATTGTTTGATGAATTACTCAGTACTGGAAATGCATCAGAGGTCGACTGGTGACTGTCTGAGATGCCATTTTCATTAGTGTGGGATGATGACTTACTGACAACCATGCTTGCATGATTTTCTAATGATTCTGGAGTTTTGCTACAGCTCTCCTGGTTTGGCTTCATTTCCATATCATTGGCAAGCGGGTTCGGGGGATCAATTCATTGCTGGAGGATTTTGGTAACTCCAACGATTGGATCGGATTGGATACGTACCTGCCAATTGAAAATAATTTTGTCAATAACTGTAATTTAATCTTTATTTTGATGCCAATAGTAGGTAGGTGATAGTGATCACTGGTAAATTTAATTTGAATACGTGACTTCATGTTATCAGTTCCATTATGATTAATCGGTAGATCGATTAAAGCTACGTCAACATTGTGGATGAATCCAGTTGCTAGCTGGGATGAGTAAATGGACAAGGTCGTTTTGGAGAGAGGGACGAGCTGTGATTCAGCATAATTATCGAATCATGTTGATGATTACAGGAATTTTTTTATCGAGAGGCTGGCTAATGTATTGAAAATTAGCTCAAAACTTCAGTGAAACGTCAAATTATCACGATTCAAATAGATGTACTCACCTTTATGGCCATCATTCTGTTCCCCGTTGTATCCACTTTATTCATTCCCCATCGTCACTCCTTTGCCACGAGTTATCCTTCATTATCATATTGTTATGGAGTTGTTTTTGGAAATTATTTTTCGCTAAGCAACTACACGAATTTCCGGGGGATAAGTTTGACACAAGGATAACGCGAGAGATGGTCTCTACAAGAATACAAGAGCTAGTGACATTAGTGATCAGTTGCCTATATTGGTACTAGGGATTTGCGAAACTTTTCTAGTGAAGGAAGTATTCAAGTTACCAACGGTCGAGTTGCCAGAACCTTCATGTCTACAAGGAACATGTAGTTCTAGCGGGAAAATTCACAGTGAGTATTCAAAAAACTGATTAAATTTCTGAATCCTCAATGTTTGCATCGAGTTTTGAACAAAGAGAACAAAATCGATTATGTCCTTTTTTTATCCACGAAGATCGCGTCAAGATTCTATTAGTAAAAAATGAATAAATCAATATATTAACTGAATGAAAATTTTAGCTCTCTCACACCCCGGTGCATTAAAATCAATTACAATTTTTAATTGCCTCAGGAATCTTTGTTAGGACTAACGCATGTTGGTCATGTTGGACACTTGGATGTGTAGGGGTCATCCCCGAAAATTTTCCCCCAAGCGTAAAATCGAGTTGATCGATCCCTCGAGGAGTTTGCGTACTGGCAAACACCCACGCATCATCGGCAAATTGTCAATTTTCCATACTTCCGATGTCTGGAGTCGCTGAACATAGTAGCATCCCCGACAAAGTTCGTGTCATCGATAAATATTCAGGAATAGAACTCTAAAAGGTAACGATCATAAGAAATCTATTTTTTTTTACCATCGAGGAGGTCATCGCATGACCTGATAATTGTGACAAATCAATAGCACGTGCAGAAGACAGCTGTTCTCATTGAATAATTAATCCATTCAGGTAATATTCCTGAAGAAAATGCCGTCAGTCAGGCGAATGATCCTTGGGCATGTGATGTCTGGAATGTGCACCAGGATGAATCGAACGAAACGATTAGACGGGGATTCAATGGAAACCCCATTGAAACGATGTTTAACAACATTCGATATGACTCTATTGGGTAAGTGGAGAGATAGTGCATACACTTTGCTGCATCTTAGATCCACTAGTTGCAATGCAAAATTCAATTGTTTTCCACAAATATTTTCAAAGCCACTGAACAAGTTGAATTTTAAAAATATACATCTATGGTGTTGATAGGTGTCGGCCACATGGTGGGTGCCGGTATATATGTCCTCACCGGGAGTGTAGCCCACGAGATAGCAGGCCCAGCAGTGATTCTATCATTTCTCCTAGCGGGTCTGGCCTCGCTTCTCGCAGCTTTCTGCTACGCGGAGTTCGGGGCCCGAGTCCCAAGAGCAGGCAGCGCCTACGTCTACACTTATGTATCAGTTGGTGAATTCTGGGCATTCGTAATTGGTTGGAACATAATCCTGGAGCACATGATAGGCGCGGCGTCGGTGGCCCGCGCCTGGTCGGGCTACGTCGACTCTCTCTCCGGTGGAGTCCTCAGTAATTGGACGCAAGAGGCATTCTCTGGCCTGGAAATGGGCGAACCCCTGGCTCAATTTCCGGATCCTCTGGCTGCCCTGCTCTGCCTTTTCTACGCACTCCTCCTCGGTTGCGGCGTTAAAGCCTCGGCGCGACTCAACTCCGCTCTGACCCTCGTCAACCTCGCAGTGATTCTCCTCGTTATTACTCTTGGGTTTCGTTACGCCAATTTCGATAATTGGTGGAATTCCGCTCATGGAGGATTTCTCCCATTTGGTTTCACCGGCGTTCTGGCTGGAGCTGCCAGCTGTTTCTACGCCTTCGTCGGCTTTGATTCGATCGCGAGCTCGGGGGAAGAGGCGCGAGAGCCCAGTCAGAGTATTCCCAAGGCGACAGCTCTCTCGATGGCTATTGTCACATTGGGATATGTCAGCCTCAGTGGAATGCTTACCCTGATTGTTCCCTATAGGGATATAAATCCGAGTGCTGCACTACCGGAAGCCTTCGCGGCTAACGGCGTCACTTGGGCTAAGTACGTTATCAGCATCGGTGCACTTTGCGGCATGACGACGACTCTTTTCGGCTCTCTCTTCTCCCTTCCGAGAATCATGTACGCCATGGCTAGCGATGGATTGCTCTTCTCATTCCTGGCTCGAGTCAACGAGCGAACTCAAATTCCCTTGATCACTCTGGCTATCAGTGGAATTTTGAGTGCACTCATAGCACTGCTCTTCGATCTCCGGCATTTGGTGGAATTCATGTCTATCGGGACGTTCCTAGCGTACACCATCGTATCGGCTAGTGTCATTGTTCTTCGATATCGACCGCATCAACCCCTCGACGGACTTCCACAGAGCTTGAGGTGCAAAGATAAGACAAGTGAATTGGAATCACCGGCAAGTGACAGCTCAGCGACAAGCAGCAGCATTGCTGGATCCTCATCGCCTGATCATTCTGAGGTAAAAGCTTTCTGACGAATAATTTTATCTATTAATATTGAATTTCAGTTCACTCCCAAGATGAATGAAAATAAATTTCAGTTACTGGACAGTGAACATTTGAATCCCGTTGGTCGTTTGAAGAAACGCTACACATGGCTGTCAAACATCATTGGCTCCTGGGAGCCAGGCACAGCTGTAGTCGCTGCCGTGATCATCTATACCGGTGGATGTGCCTGCATCTGCATCCTCACAATCATGAAGATGGAGACCTGGTGGGACGACATCCTCTACGTCTATATGCTTCTGGTAACAGTGGCCAGTCTTCTCGTCATTGGAGCTCACGAGCAGTCACCTCCGGCCAACGATAAATTTCGAGTACCTCTCGTCCCCTGGATCCCCGCCCTCAGCATCTACACGAATGTTTTGCTTGTCAGCCACCTACACATTCTGACTTGGTTCCGATTTCTTATCTGGATGTTTATTGGTAATTTTAGTTTTGAGGTTGATTGAAAGAATTGAAGTAAAAAGAAAGGAAAGAAAAAAATGTTAAAAATCATTTATTTATTTGGCAGGAATGTTCATCTACTTCTTGTACGGTATCCACCACAGCATTGAGGCGACTGGTCCCAACTCCTATTCCGTTCTCATGACGACTCTGGAAGCCGAGCAAGCCCAAGCACGCAGCAAATGGGGCTCCGGTTTAAAATTCAAAGCGGCTCGCTCGCAATCTCAGAAGAATGCCGATAAACAACCGATTCTATCGAGTGACTCATACAATCGTTAACTTTTCAATCAAGTACAAGATGATGGTTGAATCATTTTAGTTATAAATACAAATACCGAATCCCCACGATTTTTGTTCAACCAAAAAAGACTGCATTCATCACACTCACCACATTCATCATCCAACAGTCGCTGAGCGTACAATGGACGTTAGATTTTCTATATTTTTCTCGAAATAGAGTGAATTATTAGCGGACGAAAAGTGTTGATCTATTCATATTTTATGTTGTACCATAGGCCTGTAGGGAATTCAGCGCTCGCTATTTTCGTCTGTGATTAATGTTGTAAAATTTCAGAGAAATACATCTAATTTGATCAAGATTCTGTACTTATTTATATATCGACATGAAAATTTTTTACCTCTTCATTATTTTTTCCTTTTTCACTTCTGTAAAAACCCATTGAATAACTCCACATATTTTCCTCATTAACAATCCATCATCTACCAATGGCGGCTATAAAAGTACCCCAATTGATTAACACTGACAGAAATGAACACTAAAATCCCTGAGAGGCCAGATCTCCAAGAGCCTTATACTTATAGTGCGATTCGCAGCAACACCATGTGCAGGTTATTATTGTTAATTATCAATTCATCGATAGTTTACGTACTTCTCAATACAAGCACAAGCACGTGCCATCAGTTTGGACCGTACGTGTCTCACGATGACGATAACGACGACGATGACACCCCTGGCTGTCCTGTGCTTCGAAGAGGAGAGAAGCTGCGTCAACCCTGGAAAGATGAAGCTCCTGGGGAACCAGTGACTACGCCTAAATCGCAGCTTTCTACAAGCCCAGTGTCAGATTCATCTGGCTTTGATCTGGACCCTCGTTGGACTAATGATGAAACTGGGGTCATCATAAAAATTCTCTTCAACGACCATCCGCTCGTCAAGAGAACGACACTCAAGAATGAGTGTGGGGTGGGTGAAAAATGCGATTGAAAAAGAAAGAATAAAAGTGGAATTAATAAAATTTTCATTTAAATAAATTGTTTTATTCTTTATTTACAATTTTTCAATGATAAATGAATCTTTCTAAAAACATGCTCATTAAACTCGTTGGAATGGTGGCATACAAACTGAAGAATTTCGGTCATTATTGTGCTGATTTGAACAGTTCATTCAATTTTCAAAGGTCAATCGAAAATATTTCGTGTTCAATAAATAAATGGATATGGAGGAGTTAATGAAACAATCGGATGAATTATCATGAATAAAGATCTAGACAACCAGTAAACGTTAACTCCTGTGCGACACGACTTTCCAATCACTCATCGGTCTGGACTGCAAGTAATTTATTTTCCTTTTTCCCCATCTGAACCATATGATTCCAATTAATACACAGACGATGCTCTCAAGGTAAAATCCATCTAGTCGTGTGATACACTTGCCATTGAGCTCGCATTGCTGAGAAACAAGGAAAATTGAAGAATTGGTAATGTCGTTTTCTACGAATGTTGATTTTTTTTAATTGGGGGAAAAATTGAATGGATTTTTCACTATGTTCCTTAATAAAATCTCATCGGTGAAATATTTATACCCCTACCATTCATTTGAATTTCTTAACAATAAAAAAACCATTCACCCAATAATTACCTCTTGTGCCGCGGGTGTAGCACAATCATTACTGACATCACTGCTGCACGATTTCCAAGTGAGAGCATCGACGAACCAGAGTGCAGCTGTCGTGGGCCAGTTGCCTCCGAGATTGCAAAGTGTATTCAGGAACGTCATGTAAGTTCCACCCACAGCAGGATCACTCACTTTGGCAAAAAATGCCATAGAAGCAACAAACATACTACTTACTGTTATCTACAATAAAGTAAAAAAAAATAAGTGCAATAGAATTTTCACCCAGTCTTGGAGAGAGAAATAATGCGATTCTTTACCTGATGGAAAACATATAGGAGAACAAGGAGGACAAAATAATACGGCGAAACCTCGCCATTATGTATGAAAAAGGGTGTTATCCACACCAATCCCGCGGCGATCAGACCGCACAAGAGTCTGTAAGGCATGGCTTTCAGAAAGACATCAAGTGGTCGAGGGCCCACAGTGTGTCTGGATATGGCTAATGGCAAGACAATCTGCAGTGGTATCAGAGGAACTGCCATCAAGGCTATTTTTTCTTTTGGTACACCGACGTCTATAAGCTTCAAGCCTGTCACGGCATCACACGCAGAAAATCCAATCTAATAAAGATATTGACGTAGTTCTCATAAGAATAAATCAATATTGAATAAAATAATTAATGAAAAAAATAATTACCTTGGAAGTAAGTAGAATCAAAGCTGTCATTTTAATAGTTGGTAATTTCATTGTAGCCCAGAGTAAACTGTACGAGTGTTTTACATCTTCCCAGAGATCATTTGTTTGGGAATGTTGTTCATCAGTTTCACGTTTGAAAATAGCAACCATCGAGGTGCAAACGATAAAAGCCCATCCCCAAAAGTATAAAAATCCTGATGCATGAAGAAATAAAATTACAATTGTATTTTCAAAATTAGTTGAATAAATTTCAATAAAACGTTAATTAAACTAAACTGAGATAAGTCAACTTTTGAATAATTGGAGAAACATTACCAGGCAGTGTTATAAGTCCCTCAGTCGCTGGAGTGGACCGAAGATATGCATTACAAAATTCAGGAGACTCTAGTGCCATGAAAAGAACATATCCTAAGAAATATCCTGCAGTCTGACCAACGCTATTGCAGGTGGAAGCATATCCTACATTGTTTCTAGAATTAACAGCAGAAATATTTACTTTATGATAATGATAATGACTGAATACTAATGTTATGATAAAAAAGTCAAATGAGCTGAGAAATTCTTCACTTCCTTTCCTCCAATAGTAGTACATATTATTTTTATAAAAGAGTCAAATGTTAATTTTACCTCTTCAACATCGTAAGTGCCCAGCCATCGACAACAATATCTTGAGTTGCCGCAAGCACATTAAGCGAAAAAAATAATACGGTAAGTAATCCAATACTCGGCTGACTATCATTCATCCACTGTTGCACATGTCCGGACAAATACAGCATGAACATACCCATGGTGTATTGTATGGGTATTAGCCATGTCTTTCGTCTCCCAAATTTCTGGGAGTATATTGCATCGACAATTGGAGCCCAGAATAATTTTAGGGAGAATGGCCACAGAACGAAACTAAATTCCGCCTAGTGAGGAAAAGTTTTAGAATATTAAGTAGAAATATATTTTTTTATATTATTATTATTATTCATTGATATCATAATAGCCACATCTATTCTAGCTGAATTAACGAATTGCTTTAGAATTAGAAAAAATGTACCTGTTGTTTATACGATACATGACTATTCTGAAGGATCATTGGAATAGCACTGCACAATCCGAGCGGGATACCCTGGAGGAGATATAAGAACAAGAGGAGGGCAATACTGCCTTCATCTCCCCGGATATTTCCTGATTCATGATCATCATGGGTACTGAGCTGACCGTACTCGATGGAATCTTGTCTACCATTTTTACGTTTCATTGTGAAAGCTCTACAATTTTTTCAACCTTGAAATTTTAAATAACTGTATGCAATCACTCCATTATTCCACCATAAATAAATTGATAAATATCCAACTCACCAAAAACCAATTGACATACGTGATGAATTTTCTCTCTCTAAAACGCATGTAGTAGTAACTACTGGAATCCCGTTATTCACTATTTCTTAGATTTCTAATCACTGATTGAGGTACTCGATGAACATTCATTTCTGCAAGGCGTAACCTATTGCAGTAACATCTGATCCCTTGATTTTGGTAAATCACACTATCACTTCATTTCGAGAGTAAATAAATCAGCTTCGTCGGTGAGATTCCACGTCTCACCGTCATTAAATTCGCGAATAGTCCACTGGATAGAAATTCTCAATCGATATTCTTCGCTGTCAAAAAATATTTACTATAACCACTCCGTAAATCAACTGTGCTACAATTCACTGACAATATTGTCACCGATTTGCCACGTTGTGGCTGTTTGTATCTGTATTTTATCAGCAGTTGTGGGTGAATCGTGTGACTGGTGTGTTAGTACGTGGTCGAATAGGAGTACCTGGCGCGAATCCGTGGCCATTGTGATAGATTCAAAAAAAAAGAATTCCATCAAACCGTCTGAATTATTAATATTTGTAAAATTTTTCAGTGAGTCTATCGCAATTGAAATAAAGACTATGTGACAGAATTTAATTTTTTTTCAGTACTTACAAAATAAAGATTAATCAACAGAGTTCAGTCTAGAGTCATCACGAAACGAAAGATGATTCTATTTATTTATCATTTTTATTATTAATTTTGTAGAAAAAGAAATTACATTCATACAAAATTCCCGGAGTTTAAAAACAATCCAGTAAATTTAGTTAATTCTAAATTATTTGTCCAATTCTATTTTCATAAATTTTCTCGAAGCGATTGTTGCGCTCCTGACGATTGTCAATAGCACTAACCCGTTCCTCGAAAATGATGCAGTGTCGTGGGACCGTGAGTGAGTGAGAAGAGGACGTGAGATCACCATTAAAAGCCTTGTGAGTCGATTGTTTGCCGTTTCTACCCAATTTTCATAGTAATTTTCCTCCTTCCAATGGAAAGAGAATAAAAAAGTCACCATTGAAGACATCAATGTTACACTAACGGGTGTTGATTGTCGAGAAGAACGTGAGAATGCCCAAACATTGGGCAATTTGAGGTATCGCAATTGCTCCAATTTCTCCCTCAAGAGGGAATTGAAACACTGCAGGAGAGGTAAATATAGGAAACAATCTAATCTTGCATACATAGGAAGACCGTTTAAAAATTTTCATAATCAATTTACACACGAATAATTTGATATAAAGTAGTGATGCTCCAATTCCGTACCCACTTTATTTATGCTTATGTCAATTTAATCGATTGTTCCATGCGATTGATCAACATCATGAAGGAAAAATAAAGAGCTCACATGAATAACAATGATATTGGTAAAGAGTTAAGACACTCCCCGTGAATCGTGAGTCAGCTGCAAATCCCCCTCTCAGTAACATTGAATTAATCATCAATCCTGTCGTGCGACAGTCCCCGGTAGCTTAATAACCCATTGAAATTACGTTAATGCAGATTCAACATAATAAACAATGTCGGCCCCACCACCCCCACCGCCACCAGCATTTAACATCAGCAGCGTATCCAGCGCTGATCCACAGGGTAGAAATCAATTACTGCAGTCAATTAGAGCTGGAAAGCAGCTGAAAAAAACGGTCACTGTTGATAAGAGTGCACCAGCAATCTCAGGTAAACATTGACTACCTTCCTCCCCATGAAACTGAAACTAGTGGAATAATGCTTGGAAACAATTAAACTAGTACAGTGAGTGGTTGGTAATTAATTAGCAATATTTATTAAATGAAATATATATTTTTTTCCAATCCGCATTTATTTTCTCACGTCTTTGAAAATATTTCAATCCCAAAGAAAATCATCTCCTCATTACCCCCCTTAACCCACAATCAACCTGAAAAATTCCAGGAAAAGTAAAAAATGGCTTGAGTCCGAATTCTCCAGCATCTCCGAGTGTCCCCTCGAGTACCAATAGTACGATCACAAGTGGCCCAATGGCTTTAGGTGGACTATTCGCCGGAGGGATGCCAAAACTGAAGCCCACCGGCTTGAGAACAGCAATAGTCGAGAAAGAAGTCTCCTCGCCCCCGGCTACCCACTCCTCAGGAACGATGAAGCGGGGCCCACCCCCAGTACCTCCCCCAGCGGCGCAAAAGCCACAAATGCAGACTGAAAGTCCCCCAGAGCCATCGAAAGGCTTTGGAAAACCAACCCTGGCGCCAAAGCCCCCTGGACCTCCCCCAGCCATCATCTCGGGCTCCTCGACCCTCCAGAAGCCTTGCCCACCACCAAAAAAGCTAGATTTACTTCGCAGCGGTGGTGTATCGAGGGCTCAAAGCATGCGACTGCCCCGCTCACCCCCTGTCCTGGCTCCAAACTCATCATCACTCCACCAATCTCAGGACTGTCTCAACGAGACCCACCAGAGGCCCATAAACAGAGTCCTGAGACCACCAGTGGCACGACCGCCCTCACCTCCGATTTCCAGAAACCCCAGTGGATCCTTAGGGCCGACAATGCGCGCAGCACCACCTCCACCGTCGAGAACCACCGTGACAGCCCCTAGTATGCCACCACCGCCCCCACCACCCCCCCATCGTTCCATTGTGACTCATCAGAGAATAGCTCCTCAACCACCACCCACACCACCAACTCGGAACCTATCGTTATCAAATGGTCAGAGCTCAGCGACAAGTAGTCAAGACCTTGAAGCAAGATTTATCGATCAATTTCACTCCATATCGACATTCCCGTCACCAGAGCCATTTCGAGGTGTACAAAAATTCTACAATAGTAAAAATGGTGAGATTAACAATCAGTCCTTATTCGGGTTTGCGATAAAACGTCAGTCTTGCCAATTTGATATTTAATAACACAATTATTCAATGTTGCAGTTTATAAATTGATGTTCTCTTCATTTTTTTTTTCAAGTTCATCGTTTGATTATTATTTGTAAACGAGCTTTGTAACGCATGGGCGCTTAATACATCGGTTCATTTAACTCAATTTTAAATTAGCACTATTTTTAATTCTATTTGTTGTTGTGAAAATGCACTCTCCACTTCCCTTTCCTAATCTTACTTTCAGTTTCGATGAATGATTTGATCAGTCTGAATGATAATTTAACAATGCATCTATCGTTTTATCATTTTATCTTTTCTCTGCATCATGAGCCTCTAATGATACTCTCGCTACCTCGCACTAGCATGTGTCTCTGAAAATAATTGGCATTTGGGAAAATAAAAACAATGAGAAAACCGAAAATTCCAGCAGCAAAGCAACAAGCACCGGCACCACCTCTGCAATCGAGTCCCACACCCAGTACCATGGTTCAATTGAACGCTTCAGCTGGTGGTAGACAGTGGCAACACAATGCAGCATCCTCGGCGTGTTGATAAATTGTTCATTAATCATTAAATCGATAGTTACGCGATGGGACTGTTATTTTGTAAATAACATTAATTTCCACTGATATTGCTGCAAATAAAGCTCAACATCGATGATTTATGAGGAGCCGTTGAGTTTATGCATTAATGGCCAAATGTATAATTTATAAATATAAATAGTCATTTAGAACGACCAGTAAAATTGTAATACTATTAAACAGATCATAATTACATTACTTAGAGGAATAACAATTTCTTATTATTGCAGTAATTTTCATAATGTTTCATTGCTGTTCATTATTTTTTTTATTAAATAGTTAAGAATTTTCAATTTCAAAATCATCTGTAGAAACGTACCTACATCGAATTACCTATGGGCCTTCCGTTAGGCAGTAATATTCGTGGCCAAAGCACACGATATTTAAATACACAGTGGTGAGGAGTCAGTTAGCGAGGTCCAGTTTAAAAAATGATTTCTAAGCTTCCAATTCTTTCTCAATGATTTTCCGATATTCATCGAAGCCACCTTCGATACATCGCACTGATCCCTGGCCGCAGACCCAAAGTTCTGTACACACTAATCGGATCAAACGCTCATCGTGAGACACAAGGATAACACCAGCCTGTGAATAAAAAAAATATTTTCACTGCATCATTTTTATTTGTTGTAATTTTTGCGGCTTAATCAAAAATATAGCACAATTATGATTCGAATTTTTATCAATTGATAAAATAAATAAACAAATAAATTACTGCAATATACATACCTGACATGTATTGAGAGCTCTTCCCAGTGCCTCTATCGATTCGATATCGAGATGATTGGTGGGCTCGTCGAGAACGAGAAAATTGGGCATAGCAGCACACATAAGAGCAAATGCAACCCTGGACTTTTGTCCTCCAGATAGAGAGCAAATCGTTTGCAGTGCAAGGTCCCCACTCACTCCAAAACTACCGAGCATTCTCCTGTACTCCTCCGTTGGCTTCCCTAGAATATAAGATTATGCTACAGTGAATCAATTCGTCACTCATATATTTGAGCTATTTATGGCATCGTCATGACTGTTCGCAATTCTTCCTCGACACGCCATAATTACTTCAATATTATCATGAAATATTCACCTGGAAAATGATTTTGCAATAGTTCCACAGGACATACAGTCATATCGAGTTGATCCACATGATGCTGACTAAAATAACCAAATTTAAGATTTCGATGTATGTGAATAGTCCCGCGAGTTGGACTCAGTGTTCCTGTAATAATTTTCAACAGAGTAGTTTTACCGGCACCGTTCTCGCCAACTATACAAATTCGTGATTGGAGTGTGGCAGTGAGATTGACCCCGGTAAATATGTAATCACTATTTTTCGACGTTTCGTAACGAAATGAAACTTCATTCAACTGAAGTATTGGTGGACTGAGAGGTATGACATCAGGAAATCTCAGAGTAACTTCAGCCTCTTTTTCTACAGCCTTGAGTTCCGGCAATTTTTCCAGCATTTTAATTTTGCTCTGTACACTGGAGGCACGATTAGCATTGTATCTAAAACGATCAATAAATTCTTGAACATGTGCTCGTTTCGCCTGCTGAGCTTCATATTCCCTCTGTGCATTTTTCTCCCTCTCTCCCTTGGTTTTCTCGAACTGCTCGTAATTCCCCTTGTAAGCTTCGATCTTCTGCCCCTTGAGATAGAGTATGTCTGTAGGAACAGTATCCAGGAAGTTGCGATCGTGAGAGACAACAAGTAACGTAGTGGGCCAGCACTGCAGATACTTCTCCAGCCACAGAATGGCCTTGATATCTAACATATTAGTGGGTTCGTCGAGTAGCAGAAGATCAGGTCTGGAAAAGAGAGCCCGTGCCAGTGCCAATCTCATCCTCCAGCCTCCTGAGAAGGCTTTGGTTGGCCATGACTGTCTCTCCACTGAAAATCCCAGACCAGAGAGGATTGCCCCAGCTCTCGAGGGGGCCTTCTCCACCTCAGCTGTTTGCATCGCCTCGTAGACCTTGGCCAGTTCCTCACCCAATGTGTCATTCTTCCCTCCCTCCTTTTCGATCAACGCTTGGAGTTCTGCCTCACGACTCAGTAATGCACTTCTCTCAGTATCAGATTCGAGAACTGAATTGAGGGCAGATGTTTCGTCACCTGCCACCTCCTGCTCCACATGCAGTACGCGAACATGCGAAGGTATTCTCAACTGTTTATTCGATATCATTCGTAAGAGGGTGGTTTTTCCCAGGCCATTGCGTCCTATCAAACCATAACGACGACCGAACGCCAGAGTCAGATCAGCACCCTGAAGAAGAACTCTGTCGCCGTAGGCAACATCAAAGTTCTCAATTCTGATGTCCTGGGTTTTATTAGTTCCACCTTTACTCTCCATTCTGCTCTCCTTTTTACTCATCATTTGACTGGCACTGGCCGTGTCACTTGACTGATTTCCTATTGAATTATTCTTGCTGGGGTTCGAATCCTGTCCAGTTCGTTTCTCCTGCTTCTGCTGCAGTTTGGCTTCAGCTTTCTCCAATTTCTTAGCATCCACTTTCATGGTATCATCCCTCGTCGTTACCCAAATACTTTTTATTTGCTCTACCTGTTCCTCGAGAGTTGCAGCCATTGCTCCCAAATGCACAGGGGCGTTCAGGACTTTGTTCATCCCGTTCTGGCGTTTCTCGTGGATATTTTCACCGTCTCCACCGTTGGTGGTGCCTTTTAACATCGCTAGGAGGGTCTCGCATATTTGCCTGTTGATCATGAAAAGGAAAAAATCATGGGGTCCCATATGGAATTTGACGGTTGGATGAAAAAAAAATCAGATAGAGACAATTTCATCAATCATTACAATTGATATTTAAATTCGTTATTTTTTCGCGGACGATTCGATGTTCGAATGAGAATAACTGTCAATAAAAATGAAAAATAGGATAAATGAAATTCAAAAGGGTACAGACCTAACCTCTTTTTCAGGTTTGTCAGCTACCTCGTGCAACACTTGTCCAATGGCCTCGTACACCTCCTCACCATCTTCAAAGTCATCCTTTGAACTGTCAAGAATTCCTGAACCAGAAAAATTCCAGAGAACATTATCATGAAACTCATGCACTAAGAATAGAACTATTAATTGATTTCGAGGTTATCATTTGACAGTACCCTCAACATAATGATACAACTCGTCGTCTATAGTCGGAAATTGACTTCTAATATAATCACCACAGGCTGCCATACTCAAATCGAGCTGACACAGTCTTCCACTCACGCCTCTCAATTAATTAATTATATACAATGAATGATGGTCCTCGTTGCAGCACTATCTAGTTGGAAATAAACTGATACATCAAAAGGATTTTGTACAAAATTTTAACAGAGACAGACACATGTCTACTTGGGCGCCATCTCGAAAGTTGAATAGAAGAAGGAGAGTTTGGGGACGTATGTAATGACTGGGAGGTTCATTTATCCAGTGTTTGTGTGTGTCTGTGTACCTACCGAACTTTGCAGGAATTTATAATTAGTTCGCGATAGATGAAGAGGGAATCAACAATTCCATGGAATTGAAATCAATCAGGCTATGTAGCTGAAATGAAAAAAATGCCGCAATGTTTCTTTATCGTTGAAAATACCTCGCCATCTTGATGCTTGTCAAGAGGCGCAAAGAATTTCGTGGTGAATAGCACAATGTGTGTGTGCAAGAAGTCGCAGTACGTACGGCCTGGATTGACGTTTACTCCCCAGCAGCCAATGTTTTGATTCATCCAGTGAATTAACATACCTATATATTTCCATTAATTTTCAATCGCTTGCGCAATAGACAACACTATTTTTTAAAAAACCGACAGTTTGATCATCATCGAGATGATATCAAGGGAATGATTTTTTTTGCGAATGAAGATTGGAGTGAATTTTACCCGATAAAAAAAATTACGCATGAGGAAACGGGATGTATTACTAATTACTGATAGTTCATGAGTGGCCAGTTGTAACAATAGTGTCGTTATTTTTAATAACAAGATATTGTTTTCATGGTCTGAGAAGAGATTATTTACTGATATTAACAATTGAATGGTAAAATGGCCACTGATGTGAAGGAGTCTGACACTGAGGATCACGAGAGACCAGCCCCAGCAAAGAGACAATGCATGAAAATCGTAAACATTAATGATACAATGGTACATATGAAGTTTATTATGTTTATCCCTTCATGGGATAAATTTGGGACAGATGGGGTAAAATGGACACTTGGCATTTTTTTTATATATCTGCAGACGAGTTGACTGTAAAGGAATACGTCAACATGATCCTTGGCTGAGTTTTTAGGAAATATCTTCGAGTTAATAGAGCTAGAGAAATTCTCTGCAAACTCAGGAAAAGTACTAGTACTAAAATGAATAAATTCAAATGTCCGTTTTACCTCTATCTCATAATCTCATGATCTTTGAATGCTGAAAAATGTCGATTGAATTTCCATTCCATTTCTCTCACAGACTCATCAAACAGCACAAGAACCTGCACCAGAGATTGAAACTGAATTTGAGAGGACCGAAAGATTAATACGCGAGAAACTGCGGAGATGGCAAGCGTGTCAGATGGCAAAGGGCTTTGTTGATAACACCATAAATCGTGTGATGGAGAACTACATTCTAGGGCCACAAGTGGATGCCTCACAATTTCGTTTATTTCGGGGGAACGAGATGGAAGACACTGCTGTGATGATGGCCATCAGGAATCACGGCTTGGTACATTCAGGACAGTTTGAAGACGAGAACCCCATTTATCAGAGTTTTTCGACCTCAATGGAAAGGGAGAAATTTTCGGAATCAATGAACTTTGGCATTCCCTTGGGAGCTACTTCATCCACCATAATGTCATCGAGTGGACATGAAGGGAATTGCGAAGACGGTGTGAAGGACAAAAATGACGATGGAGGAGACGAGCAAGATTTTTTGGAGCGGGCGGTCGCAGAAGCCATTAAAATTAAAGGGCTCAGTGCATTGAGTGTCGACTATGGTTGAAACTCACTCATTCATGGAGAATATTAAGATTTGTTATTATTATTTTTCTTTCAAGTCTCGCATTCCAATCGTAAAGTCTCTAACATTACACGGAGAGAAATTTTCTTGAAAAAATCCAATAAGAGTGCTGGGAGAAATAATAATCTATTTGGAAAAAATTCTACGGCTTTGAAGATTAAATTTTTGAGGAGTTGTAGTAAAATTTTTCACAGTAATATAAAGCAAAATTGGCGGCTCCCCAATAAAATTTCCAACGCCAGTGCTAGAAATTTTTAAAAAATTTCTATTCGTGTGTACTCTTAAGGCCAATTTTCTCAGCCCTTTCTGTCCTACTAAAAAATAGCTAATTGCATATGAATTGATTTAAAGAACCTATTAAGGAGAATATCATGTAAATCTATGAGGTAGCCACTAAGCCATTCAACAGAGGAGATTAAATGCTTGAACTGAATGGAGAAACTGTAGTCCTCTCATGCCATAGAATGACAAAACTGTGAAAGCTTCGTTCCTACTGTACTGTCAGCAGATAAATATTAACGAGAGTATTCTTGTATAACATGTAATGCGTATGTTATATTTATTTCCATAAAATGGTAAATGAATTAGTCGTATTATTATTTACAACTATGTGCTTGCTCGGAATAAGAAAAACATTTAAATCGACGTGTCGATGAGTTATTGAAGACAGCAATAATGTAAATAGTTGCAAAGATAAGGTTGAGGCCATGTAATGCAATACAAAAGAATCCTAAATAAAAACTAAAAACCTTATCAGATATGTGGTGAGTTTTTTTTTACTTCCGCATAATTTTTCTGGAAATAATTTTTCCAGAATATCATGTACCTCCATTATTCTCAAAATTCACAGGTATGCACCTGCAGTCAGAGAGTTCTTAGAAATGGCCTGAATGGGTCTTGCCTTTGGAAACTATTATAACCGGGTCGAGACTAGAAGCGGATTCAAGAACTAACTAAATCGAGATTTATTGACTTGAGATTCATTGTGAAATTGATGGAAACTCCAATATTGCCTATATTAAATAATTTGTATTAAATATACTTCTTCCAAGAAGAGAAATTAACATTTCGAAAAAATCAAAGCATAAAATTCAGTGGAAAAGGCAAAAATGAGTAGTGTAGGTGAAGGGGTGTTTGGGGCGCCATGAAAAATAGTTGAAAGCACGATAGGTGGGGGGCAAGTGTCGAATGGAAGCTCATCGGCCCCAGAGGGACGGGTCGGGGAATACGAAAAGAAGAGCATATAGTACAAAGTACGGTGTGAAAGAGAGAGGTCTGCAGTACGGTAGTAACCACAGCCAAGGTGAACAGTTCGAGCCCCAAGTCCATCTCCCCTCCCCCCACACAACCCCAACTGACTCATAAATGTGTTGTATACGTGTGGGTTAGATTGAGGTAGTGTTGGTTTGTACGAAAAAGCCGAAGTAGCCGAAGGTGAACGCCGAATACATCAGTGTTACCGAAGTACCCCGAACATAATACCGAGGCAGCGTGAGCATCTAGTAACGCCGTTAATGTCGCATTTACCCGCCGTTTTTATCCACGTTTGTCGTTGAATTGTCAATAATTAGTGGTCTAAATAACAAATAAAGTGTATCGTCGATGGCGTCAGACGAGGAGGTAGAGGAGAGTTACGCAGGTATGTCGTTATGATGATCATAGTTGAGTGATTAGGCAATGAATTTTTTTTGTTAAAACCAAGGCTTGCTCTCGCTCCGGCACCAAGCACTTGGGTACTTGCCTATCTGCCTGCGGGACACGCAGGGGAGGACGCGCGCTTTTCGTACGATGGCTGCCATGTCAATTGGTCCTTTGCAATTTTTCATTATTTCGTTGTGTCAAGTATAACATTTGTCACTCTAATTTCACATTCCACGGGGATAATGGGTACGAGTAGAATTCCCGGTGTTTCCCGTTGTTACTGTGATTCAGGGAGATGGGTTCCGTTTTTCCATAGCCATACAGTCGTTTTTTTTTTTTATTTTTTTATTCCTTGTCAAATCGGCCACTGAGAAAACTGGTGCACCATTACACCACTTTCGTGTCGACCTCCAACACATTTTTTCTCGCTTTCGGCTACGCTTTGTATTGCAGCATATCGATTAACCAGTTTTGCCTGAACATTTTATGCGCTTAATATTTTTGATGATTGGATATTTATTGGTATTTGGATGCCACTGTAGCAATATTCTGAGGCTTAGAGATTGTTTATTATCCATTCATGGATATTGTTGTATTTCTTGAATCAACGATGTACACAAGTCGCAGGTACCACGAGGGTTCAAGAACCTTGCATTTCGGAATAATATGAATATATCGCTTTAATTTTCCAAAATATGATAATTTTAATTCATCAAAGTCGTTGGACAGCTGTGGTAATAAAACTGAATTCCAGAGATAGTCGTTTTTCTCTGGAGTCGATTTTTCCGAGCATTTTTTTCCTCATGAATTTCCAGTCTTTGGCGACGTCTGCTTATGTACTATCGGGCCACATCTACAGACATACCTCCTAAATACATACTATCCATATATATTTGCCTACGTGTAATTAACGAAAATGCATTGATCAACGTCGAAAAATGTGGAGATAATCTCTCGATGGACAATAGAAGGAGCATGAATTATTCAATCTTTACGCAGCCGATGATTTTTTATTTCTTTTGTTAATGTCAAGTTCAGACAGTGTGCAAACGCATCAAAGAAAACGAGATAGGAGAGTGTGGTAGTACGTTCGCCCTTCCAAAGAAAATGGCGGCGACCGCACACTTGCACAAAGCATTCATGAGACGCGGATTAACTCAAAAATGATGGATTTTGTATTTCCCAGGAAATGATCAGTTATTTGCCGTTATTTATCTCCCAGATTTTTTTCCATTAGAAAAATCATAAGATAACCGCGTGGTTCGTCCCATTTTGAGTTTCACGAATATCTCTGACTCATTCGTAATCAATTATTAATGACTTGATAATCCCAGGGGAAGATGACGTGGAGGAGTCTAATGCAACAGTAGCCAATGTCGCTCAACCCCTCGACGGCTCGTCGGACGCTGAAGAATCTCAAAGACTCGTGAGTAGTAGATTTCAGTTCAATTGGAATTTGAAATGTCCATTAACTTCTAGGATGATAAAAACACTGAATCGTTCGGCGATTAGCAAATATAGAGACTCCAACCTTTCAGATATTTTCCTAGAGTTAAAAAAAATTTTTTTTTTCAAAATTTTCGAGTCATCGACTCAATTTTTTTATTCCCAAATTCTTTGGAATCTACACGACCATATTACCAAAATTCTCAGGAGGAGGATGATGACTACGAGCCCGAAGAACGGAAAAAGAAGAAAGGAAAGAAGCGAAAAGCCAGGAGTGAGGATAAAAAAGGCAAGAAGAAGAAAAAGAAGAAAAAATCAGATTCAGGAGATGAGAGTGATTACGGAGGTGGTGGTGAGGTCGTCGATGGTGGTGGTGGTGGTGGTGGCGGTGATGACAGTGACTACGCGAGCAATCGTAAGAGTAGAAAATCATCGTCAAGAAAATCGTCGAGTCACAGTGGCTCGACAGCCCAAGTTCAGGAGCCAACGACTGGAATGCCAACGATTGAGGAAGTTTGCAGTACATTTGGCCTGACGGATGTACCAATTGAGTACACAGATGCAGATTTTCAGAATCTCACGGCTTACAAATTGTTCCAACAGCACGTGAGGCCAGCCCTGGCCAAAGAGAACCCAAAAGTCCCGATGTCAAAGCTCATGATGCTGGTGGCAGCAAAATGGCGTGACTTCCTGGTGCTAAATCCCCATACCCAACCGGACACCGAAGTCTCGATGACAAATGCAGAGGAAGAGAGCAGAAGTGCCAGATCGAGTCGTGGTGCACCTGTTCAAGAGATCGATGACGATGAGGAGGAGGATGAGGACAGTGATCGAAAGAGAAAATCACGCGGTTCGAGAGCCAAGAAGGGGAAAAAGGCGTCAAAGGTGCCAACCCTGAAGATCAAGCTGGGGAAACGAAAACGAGGAAGCTCCGACGAGGAGGCCGAAGGGAGCGTCGCAGGCTCTGACAGGGACTCCGACATGGAATTTGAGCAAATGCTGGCTGATGCTGAAGAGGCACCGGGCGGTGAGGGCGGAAGCACTAAGGGCCACGAGGATGCGGCCCCTGAGGTGCCTGCTGAGCCACCCGTACGCAGGAAGGCTAAAACCAAGATTGGAAATAAAACTAAGAAGAAAAAGAAGACCAAGACAACCTCCAAGTTCCCAGATGGCGAGGAAAGTATCTAAGTTTAATTGAGTAGTTCGGGATTAAGGAGGTAAAACGAAATGGCAACATGAAAACATACATTCTCCATCACCTTAAATTCACATCTCGTTTTACCAATCCAGATCCCTGAATTTTTTCAGTGAATTAAATATATTTCCATAGTCATTTCCAATTGTTATTTCAGCAGACCGATCATCAGGACTACTGCGAGGTGTGTCAGCAAGGTGGTGAGATAATCCTCTGTGACACGTGCCCGAGGGCATACCATTTAGTGTGTCTCGAGCCAGAGCTGGAGGAGACCCCCGAGGGAAAATGGAGCTGTCCTCACTGCGAAGGCGAAGGTATTTCAGGTACCTTAATAAAAATTCCTATCCCTACATCCACCCTCAGTAGAATTTTCGTTTTATTTTACCCCTCTATTCTGAGCCCGGAAGGGAAGGATGATTTTTATTTAGACTCCAGTTATTGAAAAATTAATCACGTGTGAAAAAATCGTTGCCATGTTAGGTAGGATATGGTGGAGCACATGATGACAATGAATATACGTTGGGATAAAAAAATTGAAGATTTTTTAACAGATAGATAAACATAATCAGATAATTAGTTTGTCAATAGTACATCTCTACGATTTTTTCCTTCGTGCTCCCCTTCTCCTCCTCCCTTCTAAAATATTAAACCGCATTTCCGATGTGAAGGAGCCGCCGAGGATGACGACGAGCACATGGAATTTTGTCGCGTCTGCAAGGACGGTGGAGAACTCCTCTGTTGTGACAGCTGTACAAGCGCTTATCACACACATTGTCTGAACCCACCCTTGTCCGAAATCCCCGACGGTGATTGGAAGTGTCCGAGATGTTCTTGCCCTCCTCTAATGGGTAGAGTGGCCAAGATTTTAACCTGGAGATGGAAAGAGAGTACAGAGAGTCCATCGGAAGAGCCTTCTACCAGCAAAGCAGCCCCAAAGCCCCGACGAACTCGCCAGTTCTTTGTCAAATGGGCGGATATGTCGTACTGGCACTGCGACTGGGTGACGGAACTCCAGCTGGATGTATTCCATCCCCTCATGTTCAGAAATTACTCTCGTAAATACGACATGGACGAGCCTCCGAAGCTAGAGGAGCCACTCGATGAGAGTGACAATCGTGTGAAACGTCTGCTCGCTGTTGACAATGCAGCATCAAGTCGTGATGAGACAGCCCTGGAGGAGAAATTCTATCGTTACGGAGTGCGTCCAGAGTGGCTGGTGGTCCATAGAGTGATAAATCATCGTTATCAGAGAGATGGCAGAGCGGCTTACCTCGTTAAATGGCGAGAACTTGGGTACGATCAGGCCACGTGGGAGAACGAGCACGAGGACATTCCTGGGTTAAAGCAGGCCATCGATTATTACCAGGATTTGCGAGCTGCCAACAGTTTAGAGGGTACCACATCGAGAAAAGGAAAGAAGGGTAAAGGAAAGAAGTCCAAGACACGTGAGCTCATTGACGATGAAGAGAGAGCTCCAAGACGTTACACCCCACCTCCTGACAAGCCCACAACAGACCTGAAGAAGAAATACGAGAGACAGCCCGACTATCTTGATATAACAGGGATGCAACTCCATCCCTATCAGCTTGAGGGTCTCAACTGGCTGAGATACTCGTGGGGACAAGGCATCGATACTATTCTCGCTGATGAAATGGGTCTCGGAAAAACAATTCAAACCATCACTTTTCTGTATTCACTCTACAAGGAGGGACACTGTAAGGGACCTTTCCTCGTCTCTGTTCCCCTATCCACTATTATTAATTGGGAGCGTGAGTTCGAGACATGGGCCCCTGATTTCTACTGTGTCACCTATGTCGGTGATAAAGACAGTCGAATTGTCATCCGAGAGAATGAATTGTCTTTTGAGGAGGGTGCTGTGCGTTCAGGTCGTGCCTCCAAGATTCGCTCATCACAGATTAAATTCAACGTCTTGCTGACCAGTTATGAACTCATCTCCATTGATTCTGCATGCTTGGGATCTATTGACTGGGCTGTCCTCGTAGTAGACGAGGCCCACAGACTCAAGTCTAATCAGTCCAAGTTCTTCAGGTTGTTGGCATCATATAACATTGCTTATAAATTGTTGCTCACTGGTACACCTCTTCAGAACAATCTCGAGGAACTTTTCCATCTCCTGAATTTCCTCTGTCGAGACAAGTTCAACGATTTGTCTGCTTTCCAAAATGAATTTGCAGATATTTCGAAAGAGGAGCAGGTGAAAAAACTCCATGAGATGTTGGGACCTCACATGTTGAGAAGATTGAAGGCAGATGTATTAAAAAATATGCCCAGCAAATCGGAATTCATTGTTCGTGTCGAGCTCTCTCCAATGCAGAAGAAATACTATAAATACATTTTAACGAGAAATTTCGAGGCGCTTAATCCAAAGGGTGGTGGCCAACAGGTGTCTCTCTTGAATATCATGATGGACTTGAAAAAGTGCTGTAATCATCCGTATTTATTCCCTGCTGCATCCCAAGAGGCACCAACTGGTCCAAACGGGAATTACGAGAGTTCAGCATTGATAAAAGCAGCTGGTAAACTCGTACTCTTAAGCAGGATGCTCAAGAAATTGAGGGATGATGGCCACCGAGTTCTCATTTTCTCCCAAATGACCAAGATGTTGGACATTCTCGAGGATTATCTCGAGGGTGAAGGCTATAAGTATGAGAGGATCGATGGTAATATCACCGGTACACAACGGCAAGAGGCTATCGACAGATTTAATGCACCTGGTGCCCAGCAATTTGTATTTCTACTTTCTACTCGTGCTGGTGGTCTTGGTATTAATTTGGCTACAGCTGACACTGTGATAATCTACGATTCCGATTGGAATCCTCACAATGATATTCAGGCATTCTCTCGTGCTCATAGAATTGGCCAGGCAAACAAGGTCATGATCTATCGATTTGTCACGAGAAATTCAGTGGAGGAACGTGTTACTCAGGTCGCCAAACGAAAGATGATGTTGACGCATCTAGTTGTGAGACCTGGAATGGGCGGTAAAGGTGCTAACTTCAGTAAACAAGAACTAGATGATATTCTGCGCTTTGGAACTGAAGAGCTGTTCAAAGAAGAGGAGGGCAAGGAGGACGAGGCAATCCATTATGACGATAAAGCCGTAGCTGAACTCTTGGATCGCAGTAAAGAGGGTATTGAACAAAAGGAGAACTGGGCAAATGAGTACTTAAGTTCCTTCAAAGTTGCGTCCTACGTTACCAAGGAGGGTGAGACAGAGGAGGAGGCTGATACGGAGATTATCAAACAAGAAGCTGAGAACACAGATCCAGCTTACTGGATAAAACTTCTCAGGCATCACTACGAGCAGCAGCAGGAGGATATCGCGAGAACTCTTGGCAAGGGTAAACGTGTCCGTAAACAGGTGAATTACAACGATGGAGGTGTCACTGGAGACCAGGGTGCGCGTGACGATCAGCCCTGGCAGGAGAATCTCTCTGACTACAACAGTGACTTCAGTGCACCGAGTGATGATGATAAGGAGGATGATGACTTTGATGAGAAGGGCGATGGGGACCTGCTCTCCAGGAGGAGTAGACGACGATTGGAGAGGCGTGATGAGAAGGACAGACCATTGCCACCCCTGCTTGCTAGAGTTAACGGCAATATTGAGGTTAGTCAAGGATTTATTCTGTGATTCACTGTTATTTCAATTAATTTAAATAATTTTTTTAATAGGTTCTTGGTTTTAATGCGAGACAACGAAAGGCCTTCCTCAACGCCATAATGCGTTATGGGATGCCACCTCAAGATGCGTTCAATTCTCAATGGTAAGTTGACAGGATTAATTCCCCCAGAATTTTCACTTTTTTTTCTCAGAGAAAAGTGAAAATAAAAATAAAATTCATTCAGAATGAGAATTATAGTCTGGACTGCTTCTATCTGTAGGTTGGTGCGAGACCTAAGGGGCAAATCGGAAAAGAACTTCAAGGCCTACGTCTCCCTCTTCATGAGACATCTGTGTGAGCCAGGTGCTGACAATGCAGAAACATTCGCCGATGGTGTACCCCGAGAGGGACTCAGTCGTCAACATGTGTTGACAAGAATTGGTGTAATGTCCCTAATTCGTAAGAAAGTCCAGGAGTTTGAACACATCAATGGCTATTACTCAATGCCTGAGATGATTAGAAAACCAGTGGAGCCAGTCAAGTCAGAGGGTACAGCTGTTGGTGTAACCGCAACTCCAGGTGCTGCAACAACAGCCGCCCCCGAGAACGCAACGTCGACAATCACGAGTACCAGTACAACAGCAACAACATCCAGTACTCCAAGTCCAACCTCGACAGGGGCACCCACAAGCACATCTCCATCCATGAGTACCAGCACAAGCTCCTCAGCCCCGACCCCAGCGGCAGTGAACTCCAGCGATACGAAACCATCAATCGACGAGGAAGGAAAAGACAAAAAAGATGAGCTCAAAGATAAGGAACTTGGATCAGAAATGAAAGAACCAAAAGACGAGGCAAGAGACCTCAAAGAGACAAGTGATACATCCAGTGATAAGGAGGTCAAACCGAAGGAGGAGGATAAGAAAAAAGATGACAAGACGGTAGATCCGGAGGGATCTGAGAAAGAAAAAGACCAATCAGCAGATGGGAAATCCGACAAAGTTAAACCAGAGGAGAAAAAAACTGATGGTGAATCAAAGCCGAAGGTTGAGGCTGAGGAGGACGTGGTTATTGTCAAGGACGACGAAGAGGAGTCTGATAAGAAAGAGGAGAAGGACAGCAAAGATAAGGAGACCAAGGATACGGAAGTGGAGGTCAAACCAAAACGTAAATTCATGTTTAACATTGCTGATGGTGGTTTCACAGAACTGCACACTCTATGGCTGAATGAGGAGAAGGCAGCGGTGCCTGGACGAGAGTATGAGATATGGCACAGAAGGCATGACTATTGGCTACTCGCTGGCATTGTGACACATGGCTACGGTCGTTGGCAGGACATCCAGAATGACATAAGATTTGCGATAATCAACGAGCCATTCAAGATGGACGTTGGCAAGGGAAATTTCCTGGAGATAAAGAATAAGTTCTTGGCGAGACGTTTCAAGCTTCTCGAGCAGGCTCTGGTTATCGAGGAACAGTTAAGACGAGCTGCTTATTTGAATCTCACTCAGGATCCAAATCATCCAGCGATGAGTCTGAACGCAAGATTCGCCGAGGTTGAGTGCCTCGCTGAGTCTCACCAACACCTCAGCAAGGAGAGTCTTGCAGGCAACAAACCGGCCAATGCAGTCCTCCACAAGGTTCTCAATCAGCTCGAGGAACTCCTCTCGGACATGAAATCAGATGTCTCTCGTTTACCTGCGACTCTTGCTCGTATTCCACCAGTTGCACAGCGTCTTCAGATGTCGGAGCGCTCAATTCTCAGTCGATTGGCTGCAACTGCTCCTGGTGGTGGCAGCAGTCAAACTGGACAAGCTGCTCTGCTTGCTCAACAATTTCCGGCTGGTTTCTCGGGAGGTCAATTACAAGCAACATTCGCAGGTGCAGCCAATTTTGGTAACTTCAGGCCACAGTATTCCGTGCCAGGACAACCACCACAAGGTTTACAGATTTTATTTTTATTAATTAAATGGTCTTTCATAATGATTTAAGAATAATCAAAGTGGCAAAATAAAATTTTGACTTTGACCCTACTAAAAGAGACAAATCTAGCCTCAAAATCCAGCATTCACTAGAAATTGCAACTTTGTCAAATATTTGTATTAATTACAAAACTTTTTGTTTCAGCTTAAAGAGTTGCAGGAGAAATTTCTGAATGAAATAATTCAAAGTATCCGTGGCACAACCGAAATTGACCAAAAGGATGATAGCAAACCAATTATTTGCGCGATGTAATTTTATTTTTGTGAGAATCACAATGACTAGTTGAATTTTCACTAGGTAAGGACCTAAGAATAAACTGAAAATTAAAAATAACGAAACAACAAAAAAAATGGAAAACGCTACATATAACACGTACCAATAAACAAAAAATCACCTTTTTCCTGTATTTATTATCTGTACATTTGGCGTCAAATATCAGCAAAAGTTGAATGGAAATTTGATGAAAACAAATCACTTTTTGTATGGAGAACATTTGTTATCGTAGAATGAGAAAAAAAAATAATGGGGACTAGGTTGTCTTGCCAGTGGTATGTGGCGAGAAATAGTCGATTTGTAATCGTTTCATTGAGCCGATAACACTTAGTTTGATAAACATTATGTACGTAAAAAAAATGGATTTATTTAAAGAATGCATTTAAGTGAATTTGAAAGCTGTAGGAAATTTAAAAAGCAAATGAAGAACACTCGGTATAATTTATTCGCTTGTTCATTGATACTATTTTTTGTAAGCAATTAGTCTACTCATTGACACTTTGATTTAAAATACTATCATAAATCCATTGTAAAATATTAAAAATACAATTTTGGTTGACATTCGGTCGGACACTTAAGTAGATAGAATTTAATATTGGGATAGACCTGTAGGACATTTAATTTCTTTTTGTTTTTTCCCTTCGGTTTTGTAATGACATATTCAAGTCTTCAGGGTCCCATAACATATTTGTATTGATTACAATGTGAAAAACTTCCAATTGGGAGTTTAAAATACCCGTAATTGATATTATTCCCCGCATAATATAAAAAAAAAACAATTCCCTCAAGACGATTCGACATTGTAAATTTTATCTTTTATCCTCTGATTCTGCTTTTCCCTTTCATACTTTCAAGATATGTATACATTTTTTTTACGAGTGCGGGAGTGAATAAATAAATTTTTGTCTTGCTCCGAATATTTTTTTCTCTTCTGTGGGTACTAGGGAACATGAGTGATTTCCAATAGGATTGAAATAAAAAAAACTTTGTGAATGTTTCCTGTTATCGTTTTAATACATAAGGTGAATATTTATTCAATGCCATAAGAGTGACGTTAAACATTTTTCTCAGATCCTCAATAACACCATACGAAACCATGGGATTTCGACGAGTCCAAGATTATTTTGAACCCTCAAAGATTCCTTTCAAAATGAAAAAGAAAATTTGAATTTCACTCTGCCGAGCTCCAACTATTGACGATTGAATGAAGAAATATTGATGGGGCGAGAGCGATTTCCTTTTATGGATACAACACAGCCACTCAATTGACAGCTAACCTCTATCCCGATACTTCTTTATTTTGCCTCTGTTGTACCATTTCCCTAAGGTTATTCTTGCTCTCTTTGAGATCCCTCTCGAGATAAGTCTTGTTGTTTTCAAAAGTTGTGATTTTCTCATTTGCAGTCGTCATCCTGGTTTTCAATCCTGCCTTGATATTGTCGATATCGTCGAGCAGAAACATTCTCCCCACTGATTCATATGTTTTGGTGGCATTGGGGAGAGTCGCTATTTCCTTAATGGTCAGCTCAGCGTGCTGCTTCGTACGTTTTAGACTCTCAATTTGAATGTCAGCTAGTTTTAGCTTCTGGGTTGTATCGACCATCTTCTCCTGGAGTTCGGCGAACGCCTTTTTCAATTCCTCGTCTGGTACTCGGGCCATTCTGACTGAAATACAGACATTCAATTATTGCAAATAAGTGAACAATGACAAATAGAGCGATTTTATTGCATTATTTTTCATACGTACTTTGTAAAATAGTCTGAAATAGTGGTTGAATAATATGAAAATACTTGTAGAGCACAACCTCTACTTTTACACTTCACGTGTAGGATATTTATGAGTCTGTCGGCAATATAGAGCCCACTCACTCCTATTACTCACAGGGTAGCGTTCTATATGCTCATGACAGAAATAAATAAATAAATATCAAACATTAAATGGTAGAGTCAGCAACATTTACTCCCTATATTATTTTAACAATCCGAATAATTGCATGAGATAGGAGTTTTTGGGTCAACCCCAGCTGCTCCATTTTGTGGATGCACGAGAAAAAAATAAGGTGAACGCGAGGTGAAGTGGGAGGTAGACTTTCTCCATTCGAAAACTCTCAGCTCCTCCGATCTCTCAACTGTTGTCACATGGCTTAAATAGTGTTCAGATAATGAGAGAATAATAAATTCAATGAATCTAGTCAAGTGTTTGTTAACAATCGGGACGTTAATCGTCCTGGTTAATTGTGAAAACCCGAGGCCGTGGTATGAGACACTGCCAGCTGTTGCTATGGATTATAAAGTTCACATTGATGCCGGCAAGGAGGACTGTTACTTCCAATACGTCAACCCTGGAGCAACATTTTTCGTCAGTTTTCAGGTCTGGATTTTAACAATTAATTCATTGAATTGTCAGAGATATATATAGAAAAATGAGCATTCAGTTTGGTGGGAGAATCGTATGAAGAAAGTGGTGGGATTGAATGATGTTTATGCTCTGTAGCAGACATCCCAAGTCATTTGATATACTTTCTGGTACCCTGTGCCACGTCACATCATTTTTATTCCCAAGTGTCCTGGCCCATATGGTATCAATTTAATATTTTTCATGGTATCTATGATGTATCTGAACAGGTCTTGAGAGGTGGTGATGGCAAGGCTGGATTTGCCGTGCGGAATCCAGCTGGTGAAATAGTTCACCCATATCAGTGGCGAGCTAATGCCGATTATCAAGATCCAACGGGCGTTGGGGGATACTACAGTGTCTGCATTGACAATCAGTTTTCAAAATTTGCTGCCAAACTCGTCAACTTGTACATTACAGTTATCAGGTATTTAGACAGTTTTTTTTCGGGCACATATACGTCAAGTCCCATTCCAATCTTTTATTTGATTTTTTTAAGGTACGACCAGTGGGATAAATTTACGAAGGAGTTGGAAGAATTGAACCTCTCAGTGGAAAACTTCACGGTATTTTTTTTCTGAACCTCTTTACTGGGTCAAACTGTTAACCTATAGTCAGCAATAATTTCCTCTCTTTCACAGACAACCATTGTAAATGTTGAAAAGAACATAAACGAAATGCTGCAGTCACAGCACGCAAGCAGAAGTAGAGAAGCCAGAGACCTGAATCTACTGCTAGACAATAATACTTACGTACAGAGATGGTCAATTTTACAAATGATCGTCATAATAGCAACAACAATGCTCCAGGTCTACTTTGTGAGGAAATTGTTTGATGTGAAGCCGTCGGGGTACTCAAAAATGCGAATTTAATTCTCGATACCAATTGCGAGATTTCATTTTCATACATAATTTTAATTCATATGATTTAACTACATTCGGGGCAAGAGGTTTACGACTGGCTCGCAGAGAGCGTTTTTAAGGCTATTTTTAAGCTCTCCCTGAATACTGTATAATTCTCGTTTTCCAGATCATTTCGTTTTATTTCATTGAGCATAATGGAATCGAAAAAAATATTTTCATAAACATGGATTTATTAAACAGATACAAACATTCCTATTTTATAGCAACACATGTATATACAATTTTTTGAATTCTTCGGAGAATCAATATACGAATTTATATTCAATATATATGTTTTTTTTCATCAATTCCCCAATATTCCAATTGATGATACATTTATTTAATTAACAAATGATTCGAGGAGAAATGCTCAAACTTTTTCCCCTCTACCGGTTGGTATTATTCGGTTGTTTAGCCTTCTGCTGCAGCAGGCACTCACTGAGTGCTAACAGTCTATGTCGTTGCCTCAGATTCCTCGCTCTGATATGCTCGGAAGCGACTTCCTTGACAAAATTCCCCGGGAACCATCCCTGCTCGCCTCCAACGAGTTTTTCCCCATGATTCCACCCGTCCGCCATTTTCCTGACGACATTAATAACATCCCCAGGTTGTAGAGACAATTCATCGGGCTGAATGGGTGCATAAGAGTACAATGCCATAACCTGTGGGCAATCCCAGGATTCATAAAGAGTTTCTCCAACAGAACTAGAGACTGGCGGGGACACGGCATCCAACCACCTCTCCCTCTCAGTATCATTCTGACAGGAGAGAACATACTCGACATGCCTGTTATTATGATTTTCCAGGAGAGTGAGAAGCATAGCATGCCTACCGGCGAATGGAGAATCCTCAGGGACCTTCTCAAGCTCCACAAGATTCCTCTTGCAAGCATCTATGACAGTATAGGTCTCCTCCTGACCGGCACTGGATTTAGCTTTAGCCACTAGGATGTAGTCAGTGAAAAGGAGAAGGTACAGAGGAGTCTTTTGGTATTTTTTCCTGAAGGTGAGGACATACTCACTACCAGCTTTCGCCATTATCTGTGTGACAGGACCACTTCTTACGAGATATCTCCCTCGAAGGTCGACGGGAGACACCTTGGTTGAATAAACAAGTTTCCTGGCCAGCGTCTCCATTTCAATCTGCCTCCCAGCCGTTCTCGCCCCCTCGTTGCATTCTGTGACGACTCCACCGAGCACTGATACCACTTTCTCCCAATCCAATCTCTCTTGGTGATCAGTAGATAGTTTCGATAGGACAGCGTCTGCTAAGAGAGGCAGTCTAGTGACCCTCTGCATCGGGAGCATGAGAAATGAGTGCAACGAGAGGCACTGACAGGCTGGATGTGCCTCAATTCTGGTGACCGTTTCCAAGAATTTACTCTTTTTCGATTTCAATTCCTTCAATGTTGAGTCTATGCTGACCTGGTTCGAGCAGTAGTCAATATAAATTTTGGAACATCTCTCAGCGTGCTGGAGCAGCACGTTCGGTAGACCGCCCAGCATTGGATCCTGCCGCCAGGTGCTTTCCAACTCCGCGAGGAATCTCTCCGAGGCGATTAGTACGCTCGGTACTTTGCCAAAGAGTTTCTCACGATCAGAGACAGAGAGGGACTCGTAAACTAACTCGTGATTTATAAGGAACTCGTTAACGAGGACTCGGAGGGAGTTTAGGTAGGAGGCTTCGGATGTGAGAATCTCGAATTTAGATTCCTGCAGCTTTTTTTCGTCTGCGGTCAGTTTTTCTGAAATGGATTTGAGAAATTTTAAATTGTCCGGACAAGGCAAATTTAAACAAGCGGATGGTCGCATGTTTCATTACTCTTCTTAGAAAATCTTCTTCATACTCACCGAGAAGCTGAGTATTTTTGACCTGAGGAGTCTCACACCACAGCGTTCTATGCCCAGGTCTCCCCAGTTGAAAAGTCGAGGGCGAAGATATCGAGCTGCTGTCGTCCTCACCGTAATTGCTATCGGAATCAGACTGAAAAGCCCCTCTGACAGTGGCAGCTGCATAGAATTGATACAGCGGCTCCTCAGCTAGCATGTTATAATCATCTACATTCACAAGAAGAAGAGACAACAATGATTTCCAACGAACGTGCCCAACCGTACATTGAACTTGGAGTGAAAATGTTGAGTGAAACACTTTCGCCGAGGAATTCGTAAAAGTATCGCCATTTCAATGCCATACGAATACGGAAACAACAGATGTAATTGTAATCGAAATAAAAATAACTCTCACCGGCATTATCAATCATTGCCCTCGGCGCTGAAGATGGATCCGGCCTCCACGAGTCCGAGTCACTCATCCAATTGGCATTACCATAAATTTCATCAACGCTCCCATTATTATTTTTTCCCTTAATTTCATTATCATTATCGAGATAAAATGTTGAATGTGAAGAAACATTCCTCTGAAAATGCTTTCTCAAATTGAACGTCTGACTCGACTTTCTCGAGTCGCCCTGACAATTGTCACAGCCCGACGACTTTAATCCACTGTCATCGACGTTAGAATCCGGGGTATCAGTTGATGTCGAGGTTTTTCGTCTCATCCGTCCAATACTACCTTTCGTAATGCTCCACGTTCTCCTCAACATTTTTATGCGTTTGCCAAATGTCTCAGTGAGACTGGACTCTCTCGGTGGAGGTGGAACAGGTCTCGATGGTGCTTGTTGAATTGTGGGAATGTCCATTAAATTTTCAATACTCGTTTCAACGCCATTTATCGAATCACTTGGCTCTGAGCACAGGGTCTCGTAATTCGAGTCATCAGATGCTGTATCTGTTGATAAATTCATTCGATAAATAATTAATAATTCAATTTCCAAAAAATAAAGATTAAACTACCACCAGGTATTATTCGGGCTTTCATTAAAACTGACTGAGACAAATTGATGACAACGTTTTATTAATAAATCCACCGTTACATGAAGAAATGAGATGAAATAACAAAATGATTACGACTCCATCATATCTCTACTCTACTCTACTCCCATTAGAATCATTCTCGGTGAGACCTTCAAGGACGTAACAGGATGTCTCCTGCGTATCCATCAATGCTTCGTCCCTCTCGACAGTTCTCAGCTGTACCAGACCCTGGGTGGCATTGATGGCCAGTGACTCTTTGGGGCTACCGTTGACTTTATCATTTGTCGTTGTACAGTATCTCCACATCTCCCCTGGGCTCGCCCCACCCGACGACGACTCCGACGAGCCAACAAGGAGAACCGATCCCGTACCAAGGCTGACAGCCACTTGAAAATCATTTCTCAAGGTCAATCAAAATGATCTCACCGTTTGTCCAATTTCTTAAAGCCTGATTGATTTCAACTCTCTGTATTGCTGAATAATTGGATTTTTTTTCCTCGAGTGAATTATCAATTGCCATATCTACTCGAATTTAAATGTCAATTCAATTACAGAACGACGCAATAATCTGACATAGATACCTTGGGTATTTGGTCTTCTCGAAAGTGTCTTCAGATTCTGCCTCATTATTATTATTATTTTGGAAACTGGCTTTCAGTACTACTTCCTGGCCCAATTCTCTCTATTCTTGTATTGTGAAGACAGTGCCATGGAAAATACTCGGTGATAATTGTTCGTGGCGATGAGGTGCACACGACTATCTGTCACTAACGAGTTTTACCACTGGTACGTAGGCAAGTACAAGTTGAAATCACTTCGTCGTTCTTGCCGGCTCGCCCGTGACTGAGAGTGAGAACCAACAGAACGCGCAATATGCGCTTTCACCTTGCCTCGTGAACCAACCAGCTCTCTTCGTAACTCCACGACACTTGCCTGTAGCTGTATTTCCAGGTACAAGAGTATACATTCCAGGCTTATTTTACTCTGGTATCTCCGGTCCTCATACTCGTTAGTAGTTGCTATACTGGATGCATCTCTTCGTTCTTTCCCCATCATCCTTGGCGATGCATCTCTTTGTTCCCAACATTTTTTATGGCAATCAACATTTTATTAATTTATTGACTTTTTTGTACGTTCTGTTTCGTTTTTTTTCAATACTGTTTACGAAAGAACGGTATGAAGACTTAAAATATGGTATGAAGAAAAAATCATGTTAAAAACAAAGTCATAATTTAGGAAACACTCAATTATGGAATAACCATTTGGAAAAACAATAATTTTTCTTTTTTTTTTCTCCACTTTGCATGATTTTTTGTTCCACATTTCTGGTGCGTTTCCTCGGACTTCCCATCCCGATATTTAGTCTCCCTTCACTGATTTCATTACATAAGAGAGATCGTTCAGAAAAAAATCCTCAAACTCCTCGCGATGAGGAAAGAGGAAGAGCGCTAGATGCTAGGAATAATTGGTGAGGCACTCATCGAGGTAAAACTTTTACTCGGTGACGTTGCCGTGTGATATTCGACTAGTAAGAGCGATTATTTCACGCATACGAGAATTTTTGCTTTCCGTAACGGGAAGAAAAAGTTTCATCAATTACATACAGACAACACATAATAAAGAAATGAACAAGTCTCTAGCTACTTAATCACCATTATCAGTTTTCATCATTAAACTCATTCATTTGGAGACGACTGTTTTAGATTTTTATTTGTTTTTATCGCCGTGGACGCACGCACGATGCCCGAGTAAATCATAATCGTACGGCGGATCATAATTATGCGAGCTCATGAGTACTTGAGTACACAGTTGTCGATCCTTTTTCGGCTGGGACTAAAAGAGCCTCAGCCCGAGTTACATATGGTCGATGTATCAAAGATACTCACCAGAGACGAGGGATTCTTGGGAGACTCGAATTGTTTGGCTCGATGTCCGTGATGAATTTTTACGCAACGCCTTTGATCTTTGTCGTCTCACTTTTTTCGTCCATTTGCCTGATTTCTTTTTTGAAGGAGTCGATTGGCCCTCTTGATTGTTCGTCAACCTAAATTCAACAATTGATAAAAATAATTACTACAACAATAGGATCTGCAGTGTAGTGGTATAACACTATCTTATGAAAATTCTTCGATCGCTTCTAGATTTTGAGATATTCATAAAAAAAAATAAGACTCAAGATGCGTTAAACAAACCTCCTGTTACCACTTCACTACAAAAATATTTCATTCATGTCCCAAAGTTCCCCAAAAATAAATCCAATTTTTTTTCACTCACACAACTACAGACAATGCTTCGTCCAGATCCTCCCACTCAGATTCCTTTCCATAACTCGATTCAATGTGTGAGACAATAGTTGATCCAGCGTAGAGGCTGTTGACACGCGACTGGCAATTCACCCCGACATCATCGTATAGTGTGTCTTCGTCATCGGCATCCCCCTCAACCGATGAATAGTCATTTCTCATGTAGATTAAGTCCTCCTCAGGGTCCTCCTTCTTATTAGAGATGCTTTGATTCGAAATCACTGGACAACTCCCCACACTGTCTATCTCACCCCGAAATCCAGGCTGATCCTCACCGTTAATCCCACTGACTGAACTCGGTGGCATGATATCATCGTAAACCTGATCGTCATCGTCATAATTGACACCGGAAGGAGATACGTCGACGGATGCCATGGGTGGCCCGACGTCGTCATACACATCCTCCGAATCATTCTGCAATAAAAATTACCCTCAATCACAGTTTCCAGGATTTTTCTCGAAAATAGAATGTTATCAACTGACATGAGCAACAGTGGATACTCCCACATCGTCGTAATTCTCTTGATCGTCATTCTCGAGGTTCAGTTCAACGGACCTCTTCGATAAATTACTCCACAAGAAGCTGGAATTGGCACGTGGTCTCGTGCAATTATCATCGTTGATCGTCGTCGTTTCTGTTTTATCATCAAAATTAATTCTAGATATTTTTTTGCTCGCCTCATCCTCCTCCCCGACCATCGGCAATCTCGCGAATTTTTCCTCGTGAGTTATAACAGACCCGGAATGCGAATTGAAAGGTGCATCCTTCAGCCATGCCCAGCGTGCGGTACCCGCGAGATAAACGAAATTCGTCGGCTGTGATACTTTTCCGGACAAGCCATTCTCATCCCTCGTTTCGATTATTCGCTGTCGCGTTTTACTCATTTTTTTAAACCTTTTTGCTCTGTTTGGCACGTACCGCATAACAGTTCTTGTAAATCCCCACTTTGGTTTTACCTTGAAATGTACTTTTGTACTCGGTAATGCCTCGGTGTTATTTGAATCTGCAATGCTCTTTTCAACCAAGTTCTTTTGACATATATCCTCGGCAATCTCAATAGAATTTGGTTTTTCCCACAAAACTGTTGTGTCAACGTCCTCTTTATTCCTCGCGAGATTCTTGAGAGACTTTGCTGAAGCTATCGCTGCTACTTGTTGTTTACTGGCCTCTCCATTTCCACTGTCTCTCCTCTCCTCAATCACTTTTGCTGAGCTATTTATATCGTTATTCGACGCTTCTGCATCAGATACCTGATATGAGAAATTCAATAGACATGTTGCTGATAAAAAAATGGAAAGTCAGACTTCAATTCCTCCAAAAGTTTTATCTGACACAATTCTTGCCATTCAAAGCGTCGCAAACTTAAATTATTTCTCTTCTTTTTTTTTAAGTAAAAAGCCTACTTGTTCCCCAAATTATTTGTTAATGATTTTATTGGATGCAGAGCATTAGGAACTTAGAATGTCAATTGACGACGAGAATGAAGTGCACTGCTGGAAGTAAGAACATTGTGCAAGATATGCAAAGCAGCTAAAGAAAAAGTTTAAAATATACTAAAGCATTAATAGCACGTACAACATTGGCTGCAATTAATTTATTGTTTACACACATTGTTGTATCCGGTCTGAGGATTCATCGGAATAATTAACCAGTGAAAACCTTGAGCGATTGTCAAGTGTGTGAAAGTACCCAATTAACAATTTAATCCATGATAATTGTTAAATATTGCAGAATATTTCCAGTTTTACGAGCGAAAATTTTATCGAAAGTTTAAACAATGGCCCGTGAAATCCGGTATTTGACAATAAAATTGTAGTTATAAGGTACGTAAAAGTGTTACACAGCAGAATGATAAAATAATGAACCTTGAAATTCAATTGTTCCGAGGAATTGCTGACGATCGGTGTGATTGACACATCGTTGACACTGAGCGTTCCATTTTCGATGGTGACAATGTCAGTTGGAATCAATTGCAGCGGCAGACTCTTGCGTTTCAAGGCCAAACCCTCCAATTCACAGTCCCTCACACCGATTATACCATTGCGATGAAGAAAACTTCGATTGTGAAGTGTTGATGGATTGGGCGTAGTGCGATTATCCATTATCTCCGGTGTTTTCTCACAATCAACAGACACACTCCGGCAATCTGATGATAAATATTTCAACTGCATAACCAGAACGATGTTTGAACATCGGCTTGAACCACCCTAACCATTAATTAAGATGTGTCTTCACAACTTCACTCAACTAAGATGTCACGTCGACGTTTCCATTGGATTCCTTCTCTTGTCAGATAATTTTATCACATCCACTGATAACATTATTTCACTGTGTCGTGGAGAATCATGGAGGATATGTCAATACCGATTTTTGAATTTCGTACCGATCACATTCAAATGAGTGATCTCGCGCAATACCGACTAAAGCCCCCGCAAAATACGAAGGTTCAGGGAACACAACAACTCGTACCGAACCCGATCAAGCAAAACGTTCAACTGATGGAAAACAGGTGAAACTTGAAATGTGATTGGAAAGTTTTGGTGAAAATTGATTGAGTGACTTTTGTCAAGTCTCTTTGGATGTGTCTTCTTCGTCCCTTGGTACCGACTGACACGGGACACGTGTATACGTTAGCGTTTATTCGTACCAATGAACAGCTCGGTGGTGCTCGGCAGTATTCGTTCATGCCGATCGTACGGTGACGGCCGATCGCCCGGAGCGACGACAAAATCCAGCAAATCCACGTTGAGATCCTGCTCCGGGGGAATTTCCGCGAGGAGTACTGTTATGTTTGAATTTTTCGTCGCGAAATTGTATAGAATCGTTCACTGAAATCGGTGGATTATGGACGAATTTCATAGAAATCACAAAGGGACAGAGAGTCACAGCAGTAATTTCATCTCTTCGCTGATGGATTTTACGGACAAAGTCCAGGCCATTCGCTTCCAGGAGACATGCTCGCTCCATCTCGACCGGTATGCCGACGGATATTGGGTCTGATAAGGTGCCAGTCAGGTGCTAGGGAGAGAAATGAGATTGGAAGGGGCCGGGGAGAGTAGCCTGGATGATTGCTACAGTGAGTCAACCTCTGGAATTTCTTCATTACCACAGGTTCCGCAGCTGCAGTGTAACTGGCCACCCGGATGAGTGTGGACTTCACTGACAACTGGGGATTCCAATGATACATACCAATCATCATGCCAGGTTTTATTTATTAACCCTTGATATTTTTCATGGATTCCTTTATCACTTGAAGAATTTATGAATTTTAAAACCTTCCGATGACATAGAAATTTTTTTTCTCAGGAAAAAAGTGTTGGAGATGGTCTAATACATCATCTCTATGGATTTTATAATTATAGTCAATGTCGCATGTATTATTATTCTCCATCTTTTTTTCCGTCGTATGTCCCTGTCGTGACATTTACATCAATTGAACGGCTATAGTTTTTATATTCTAATTAAAATACATATCCCCGTACTTTTGCTACCTCTCATTATGCAGGAGGACTTTGAATCTCCCTCGTTTGCTTTAAAAAGAGCTAATTATCCAGAATTTCCACAGTTACTAGTGACCAATCCGCAGAATAAGATATTGTGAGGAACAAATGACTCTGGAGGAGGTATTGTTCCCATACTACTTTCATTCAGGGGGACAGGGATTGATTAGACTGTTCAATAGAGTAGATCATTTTATAATTTCAAAATTTGAGTTTTTCTCCATCTATTGCCTAGGATTTCCTTAAAGCCGCAGATGGCGTAAGAAATCTATCGAAACAACTCCTGGAATTGGACGCCCTTGAGCTTTACGCCCTCTTCAAGCAAGCCACCTTCGGAGACATAAATACTGGTAGGTAAAAAAAATCATGCCACCTCGTCCGACTTGCGTATGAATTAATATTTCTAAAAAACAAATCAACAACAGAGCGTTCCAGTGCGGTAAATCATCCAGCCAAGGCGAAGTGGGACCACTGGAACAAGAAGAAGGGAATGTCCAAAGATGACGCGAAAAAGGCCTACATCGCCTGCGCCAATATTGCTATTCCAAAATACAAATGATTTAATTCTCATGAGGATGTATTTATCTTTCTGTTCTTAATTATGCAAATAAATTAATGGATACAGTAATCTTTGACCTCCTCAGTAGACACACCATCTTGTTCAAAGATTTAGTCTCACTGGCCAAACTATAAACACTTTATCCGAAAGATAAATTCTGTTTTCCATCGATTAATTGCGATAAAACTGTCTTCTTGAGTATCAGATAACCAATTATTTGTGATTGTTCTCGCAGATTTCCTAATAAGATTGCCTTTCCCACAATGGATTCTGAATTAGTCACTGGGATTTTTTATCACAAAAGATAAATGATTCTGTGGATTTATCCCTTATATTCGTGCGTAGAATGCCAACAGGTGATCGTTTTTTGTAAAATGAAATAAATTTTATCGTTTGTACATTTTTGTACTGCATTTAAAACGTTTCGTTGGTTTCTCATTCATTTTTCAATATGGAATTCAAAATCCAACATAAGTAGCGGCTTCTGTGTTCCACAGACGAAATCCATACAGTACACAGCGCTGCTCATGGCAGCCCAAGGTACTTGCCCATCGCTTTTGACAAAGGGAATAGACTAATGTAAAGACGCACGCCAATGTTACTAATGATTTAGGCGGCGGAGGCGCCACCGTCGATTCACCTCTGTTCACTATTTTTCCACTAAACAATAATTAGATAAGATAATTATTGTACTAAAAACCATTCTTTATCATTATGGAGTGAAACTTGAGAAATAAAATTTTTTCCTAATCTCTGGGCCAAACTCATGTTGGATTTTCAATTATTTACTTAAAAACCAATGAGAAACTAGCAAATTATTTGATACTCAGTAGCAATGGGTAAAGCAATTACCTGTCGGCTTGGGCATAGAAATACCCCTCCCTCAATGGCCAGGCCTCGGCACATTCCGTTTTATTCCGCGACGAACTTATGACCGCTCTCACTTGCCGTTCGAATCTTTAAATTGAAGCATCAAAGCGAGTGATCCATTAACCAAGTCAACGGAACGCAAGGAAATCAACAGGTAGAGTTTTATCAATTCCACTTACCATTTATTCAGTTAAATTCAGTGTCAGGTATTAATCGATGAAATTGTTGTCATAGGTTTTTCACTGACGTGGCAATTTTTTAATAATTAACACAAGCACCATGTCACTGGATGAGGTGAGTCCATCAATTTATGTACACGTCTGCGGTTCTTTCTTTCGATAAATCATTTGCATAGGTGCCATCAATTCAATGACTTGTATATACGGCACCCAGGGTGCATTGAAGGTTATCAGTCAAGGCCCATCGACGCGTGAGCTTTTTTTTACATGTATTAATTCATGATAAACGTATCGAAGAATTCCTGATTTGAAATGGATTTGTTATCATGAGGAAGATAAAGTTGTGGGGGCAATTACGCGACAAAATCGGCTGCTTTTGACTTTGTGCTTATTGTACGATTAATATTATGGAATCGGAGGCATGATCTCCATAATTTTTCGAAATTTAGTATAGAAAGATGGTGAATACTTTGATAGATCCTTTTTGAAAAAAATTAAGAAATCAGTTCCAATAAAAATTAATAATTATTTCAGTCATTCAACAAAGCCGCTGAGGAGGTAAAGAATCTAGCCAATGCACCAGCTGATGCTGATCTTCTCGAACTTTATGCTCTCTTTAAACAGGCGACAGTCGGTGACTGCAACACGAGTAAGAACATTTCATAAATTAAAATCGCAATAGCAAAGATAAAACCATTTCAGGTGATCTTAATTATCAATCTATATGTAATGAATGTCTCGGGTGGTGAGGCAAGCAGCACAATTTTTTTGATAATTTTTTTTACAAGTAATTAATAGTTACAAAAAATATTACGAATAATTTGCTGGCTACATCTTGATTTAGTTGACTTATTGATGAATGTATTCAAGCTCGACCTTGTATTTAATAGCTCGACCTGGAATGCTGGATTTCAAAGGGAAAGCAAAATGGGACGCGTGGAACGGAAAAAAGGGAGTGAGTCAGGATGAAGCAAAAACGCAATACATTGCAAAGGTAGCCAGTCTCATCGAGTCAATTGGAAAGAAGTAAAAGAAAATTTGAATAACATCCTAACGATTACATCACAGTGTGAATGTGATATCCAAATAATCGCGCAAATATCTCAACACAAATGGCCTCCAAATGCCCGGAATTGATTGACGAAAAAAATAATGAGTGTAAACAATTGGGCCTGCATAATTATCGGTGCTATTTGAATTAAATTATATATTTTGTAACGATTTACTGAATTCCTACCGTAATCAGCCAACCATTATGTGCAACAGTAGTTCGTAGTTGGAAAGTTTTTGTAACGATTGAATATATAATTTCCCAGTTGTTGAGGACATTAATTAAATAGAAAAATATAATAGTTCCTTGAATAATGAGAGTTGTATTTTTTTAATCTTAATGTCTAGCTCTTATCATTATATACACATATATCATAAATCATAGAAGAAATCAATTTTCCTAGTCCGCATGACGGCGTTGATGTACTTCAACTTGATTCAATTAATCGTAATCGACACCAGAGATGAAAAAAAATTATCGAAAATCAGCCAGTCATCGCAGTGAGAACGCCACAACTGTCAACTAGACTGTACTCTACCCATACATTTAATCAATTAACGCAGGTGATACTAATGACGATAAAAGATGTCCTTAATAATCTACGGTTGTGAGTACAAACATCTAAGATTGCATAGCAGAGATGAATAATGAGTCTCCTTGTAACAGACATTTATCGTTAATGTCTCGTACTTCTAAAATTTATTTTCAAAATGAATTCACAGCTATTACCGCACTAAGCCAGAGTGTTTTTTTTTTCATTTCGTTTTTTCAAGCGGTGAAATCTGGATTGAATAATGCAAATCGTCGACGAGGGGGGGGGGGCAAGGGTCACATACAGCGAAAATATAAAACGGAAGTAGTGATTAAAAATGAAGCATGTTTTTTGCTGTTTTTTCTCTCGCTCTCTCACACTCTTTCATTATTCACTTTCTTTTAGTTTTTTCGTGCTTCGTATGTGGATGATGGTGATGGGATTTTAGCCGTGATTTATCCGTATGTAAATGTTTCGTACTGTCTCTAGAATGACCACCATGGCTACCAGTTGACGATGTATCGTTGATTTTGTCACCGACTTGACGACTCGTCGATGCCTCATTCAACCTGACAAAACAACAGACTCATCACAACAATTTTCCACTCTAATTCTTCATTTCATTGAATTTTTTTTCTAACGAAACATTAATCAAAAATACAGCTTCAGTTTGTGGTTTTAGTAGGTGATGATAGGAAGCCAATTGATACTTTAACCATCGATTTTTCTAGTGATGAGGATAGAATCGTGTTAGAATTCTTGATTTTTTAATAATCCAATAATGCAGTGCATCGACCAGCGTCTGTTATTTTATATTAATAATAATTAATGAAATTAAAGCGAGATAAGTCTCATGTCATTCGTTTAATGAATATTTAGTAAGACGTGCTGAAAAATTTTCATTTCCGGTTGGATATTTCTTGATAAGTTAACACGAAGCAAACATAGATGAGACAATAATTTAACTGTACGTAATTGATTGGGGAACTCCGTTGACTGTCCTTGATTTTATTACGTCGTTTTCATAGAAGGTTATAGTTTCTTTGCCACCCTCGACGACCCTAAAATCAAATGATAGAAACTTAGTAAAAAAAGTGCATGTTGCTATAAAAAATTGAGACCACGTTGTCACACAACAGAGATCATCTAAAAATAGTAGGGTAATTTCATACTTGTGAGTTGTTATTTTCTTTCCATTAATGAATCTAGTAGATGTGCTTGTCTTCTTGGTAGCTCCGGAACTGGGTGACGAGCCTGTCCTCACACTGCTGACCGAAGAAAAATTGAGATTCATTGCATTACCAAAAAATCCAAAAGGCGATGATAGACTGAGATCAAGTGTGCCAAATGGTGAGCCCAATGTGTTATGCCTGGAGCTATGCCTGTGTAATCCTCTGTGTCCATTACCTCCATTCATAACTGTCAACAAAGCACAATTAATTATTATAAATTAATGACAAAGTCAATCGTCCAAGTCAATTATCTTCACAAACCATCGAACAAATCATTGAAAGGTGAACCGTGGAAGAATTCTCTGAAGACATCCTCAGGGTCTCTGAACACAAACCAGTTATGCAACTGATTCAAATCTTCGTCCTCGTGTCTGCGTTTGTTTCCAGGAATTTGAAGACCCTCTTTGCCGTACTGATCGTAAATTCGTCTCTTCTTCTCTACTCAACACAAAATGAAAAATTGAAATCACAAGATGACTAATAACCCAATACATGCTATGAAATGGTTTTGAATAATATGACTCACCGTCAATCAATACTTCATACGCCTCCGAGATCTCTTTGAATTTCTTCGTTGATTCGTCGAGATTATCTGGATTTTTATCCGGATGCCACTTCAGCGCTAATTTTCGATAACTAATGGCGAGAAAAAACATTATTAACAATCGGATTTATTGTACTCCCAGGAAGGGAATGAAGGAGAAATTCAGTCTAAGAGTTTAAAGTGCACTTTAAAGTCGATGATGATTATGTGCCCGTGAACGCCTGGGTAATGCGGTCATAGACCCCTCGGCCGAGATGTCAACCTTGGCCGAGGCGTGCAAAAGATACAACAGCCTCATTACTAGCTCTTTAACACCATATATGACAGTACATTTAGTTCATTGAATCCCGTAGCTCCCTAGACTGTCGATAAACGCACAGGAATTCGAGGGAATAATAGTATTGCAATTGCGTGAACAAAATAATGGTCAGTCATTCTTTCTGGGGAAAAATAAATCCTTCCTTTACGAGTAAAATCCCAACAGGAAGTTTCTCAATGAAAAATTTGCACTGCGATTATCCCCAACAATTCTTCAACCTCGCTTTCCCATGACACATTCCCCCTTCCCCAACCGTCATTTTTTCTAATGAACTAGCGAAAATATTTTTACGCAGGGACAAATACCATATTAATTATCAACTGAGGCGGACAATTCATTCATCAGAATGACAGACAAAATATAATGGGACAGCTCAGCAGTTGAAGAGACCCTTCAAATGATTTTACAATTCCAAAACGATAAGAAACAATAACACAGAGTACTTACGCCTTCTTGATGTCTGCCATTGTCGCCACCCGGGTGATTTCAAGAACTTTGTAATAGTCTACCATTGTGACAGTCTGTTGTTATTCAGCCAAGAGTCCAAGAGTCCTCGCTAGTGTGCGAGTCGGTGGGACCACCTGTGAAATAATCAAATTCACACCACAACAAATCAAACATCTATAAACAATCGTCAGCACTCCCTGAATTAATTGAACGTTATGTCGAGTGAATTGACACGATTTCGTTACTCAAATAAAAAACCGCATGCTCCACTGACCTCCATTCAATCATGTGTACGAATGCGTGTCACAAATCGATACAACGGAACTGTGTATAAATAAAAATCATTACGATAGCAATGAGAATTGATGGGTTATTAGACGATCCCTGTCAATGCGAAATCTCAAAGTCACTTTAATAGCGGCACGATTGCCGATGACTTCTTAACCCTGAGGAAAATGTTGTATTTTGGCAAGTGGTGGAAAAGGCCCTTAAAGTCCAAAGACTTTGCCAATGGAAAAATCTAAAGTTAACCGAGTTGGCTGTCTAGAATAGAACGAAAAGCGGAGGTGGAGGTCACTGCGATATCTTTACCACCCAAACACACCCGCATAAACGCACACATGTGAATGGGAGAAAGAAAGATGACTAAAAAGTTGGTTAAATCTATTTTCCCCCACGCTGGCAATTGAAAATTACCGCGATGAGCTTTCGACGATTCAGAGTCAAAGATTTATATAGAAAATAAGAGATTATGTCTGGTTATTAGATGAAAATTCAAATCTCTCCAGGTGCTGTCAATCAGAATATAAACACTCCTCGCTGAGAATAAATAAAGGAATAAGTAAATAAATAAATAAATATGAGAGAACATATAGGCGGCCTCGGCATCGCCTTCGTCCTCGTCCTCGCATGACCATAGATTCACCGGACAATTCATGCTTGTACGTGGGTCGTCGTGGGCGCGTCTCCAACAATCGGTCCAACTTTGATCATTTCATCTCTCTTCTCATTCAGCAAAATCCTCATAATTTTCAATGAAACAATCCACCAGAGACAATTGAAGATTTTTATGTCACTGTGTGCAAGCTTCTCAATCAAATCCATAGATGTGTAAATAAGGGGAACATGAGTGAATAATCCAAGTGTAAATGTCGAACGGAAGGAAATGCGGAAAGAAGACAAGTTTGTTGGTAATACATACTTGCTCAAGATGTACGGAACAAGAGACCATAGTTGAGTGTGTACCAGTGGTGGTTTAAAGTGAGGTGGGCGTCCTCAACGGTGTCGAGTCGGTGGCGTGACGTCAGTCATACATATTTGGCCAGCAAACGTATCGATGAATATCGTTTTTTCAACGAGACCATCATCTGAAGACTTCTGTCCACTAACCAAAGATGCATTCTCCATTTTCAAAATTACTTTCAGTCCGCCGGTTGCCCAGAAAGAGTGCATTCAACGAGGATAAAAGTAAACCGATATGCAGGGAGAATGTTAGAAATTCCAGCTGTGGTGCACAACTGATGCTGCACTCAATGAAAAATTTCGATAAACAAGTATTGAGTAATCGCCCGTGGGCGAAAAATCACGAAAAAATAAATAAAAAGTTTTTAAATGGCAACATCGTGTCATCTGTACTAAATACATGTCCTTTTATGTGTTCATTATGAAATACTGATGAGTTATCAAGCTCAGAGTAGCTGGCGATGGGGTGAGAATTTTTTTTTTTATCAAAAAATCGGGAAAATCTTTGTTTTTCTCAGCGTGAATACGAAATAATCCTAGCTAACACATTAGTAAAAAGTCCCTGAGTGCCACCATCATCTCAACGCTACTCGCCAAAATATTTTCAATGTGTTATATCGTGCTTGAAAATGCACTCCCCAGCCGTTGAAGCGTAATAAATAAATCCTCGGAAACAAGTATTCAACATGCATTAGTATTCAATTTATTTGTGGCTTTCCGTTAAAGGAAAGGGAGCCGATAAGACTTCCTCATGAATTCACCACGATTCTGACTAAACGAAAATGCATCGCTCGGGGACCTCGAACCGCCAAAGCCCCTAAAACCGGACGTCAAGAGGTAATTGTTCAATCAATGACACCAGTTATGGTCAAACCAATAGCAATAGTTTCGTATTTGTCAATAGCTATATACAATCCCCAGCTCATAATACTGGTTAAAGGTTAAAGGAGAAACGTCAGCTGGACCCTCAACTGATTTTTCTACAAATATCTCCGAATCTAAGGAATGTAGGGGTTTGTTGTCATTTATGTCATAGCCCTTTTTGTTAAATGTATGAAGATGAAGTGAAAAAGGTCCTAGCCCCCCTAGATTCCTAGATATTTCCTGGGAACCGAGCTGAGTGGCGAATGGACCTGTCTCTTTTATCACTGCACCACGGAATTTGTATCTCCCCCTCCCCCATCCTTCCACCGATATAATGAATCACTTGAGGCAATGAGATAAACAACAGTAGCAGGAATTAGAGCTTACAGAAAGCATTGGACGCGGAGAGAAGAGTGTCGAGTAACGTCCTTTCGTTCGTCCGTCCGTTATCGCAGGTTATTTTTTTTTACGGAAACTGATAGCTATGCACTGACAAATGGAAAGTTATCGGCGAATGCAACGCAGAATGGTCTTGTTGAAATTAAATGTTCACAAACTCGCTGGTTTATCGTATTAATCATCACCATGATTTTTTGCAATGATTAAACAATCTGAAGAATCAAGGTTTCCCCAAGCTGACTAATTTCAGGTCTCGAATGATCAGACGCTGAAAAATGAAAGTGAAACCTGTCGTATTATTTTCTTCTATCTTCAATAATTGTATCGATGTCACAGATCAGCTGAATCGTGTACTATTGAAAAATTTACCAGAATTTGTGTATAATTTAATCACTGATGTAGAACGAGGGAAAAAAACTGACACAGCCTCTATCGCTTTTTTTCTCGGGAGAAAACAAAGAACGGAATAGAAAACTTCCCAATGACGTCCACGGGACTTCCATTCCTACAATCTGACCGATATGGAATAATTTTTCAAGGAAGGAGGCTACGATAAAATGGAAGATATTCCTCAACAAGCAAACAATTTCCCAGGTAAAAACTATTGATGCTTGTCGACAAATGGCCCATCTATTCATCCACTAGAAGTTTTAAATCACCACAAAATATACGAAAAAAAAAATAATAAAACTCACCGAGACACAATCACAGATTGATTTTTCTTTCCCGAACCTTATCACTAGGAATTAATGATAATTGCGGTGCTGGCGTTATTCCGAAACGGCTGAGAATTACACAGGTATCTCACTCCGTGGATGGATGAAACGGAGAGCCAGACGATGATACTTTAACGACAAAGGTGGAGAAACTTGACTGGTTTGACTTGCACTGTGAAGGTAGGCACTATGGGCTGATGGAAAAACATCTACTATCTGTCTGTCCCAACATCGTGTTACTAGTCGACAAGTCCCTAGAATTCTGGGGTTTAAGTAGCACTAGCGCGACACTCGGCGAAGCGCGGTTCATTTGAAACGTCAGGGAATGGCATTCATTTATTCAAAGAAAGATATAGTGCTGTGACATTGATCAATATACATACTGTTATTATTTTTCTAGTGAATGGTCCAAGAAACAAACAACTATATAGGCCATTACAACATTTGATGGAAAAATAATTAGTCCGAATATCTTGAAAATGCGGTCTCCATGTAAATGGAATTGAACATGCGGTCCATGTGACTCGAAAATGATTAAACTGAGTTTTTTATAATTCTAGAGCTTTCATTTGGAAGAACACACTTGATTTGAAAAAAAATTCAGCCACTGGGTTGATGTCAAGTTTACGTTGCCTATCCTGTCTCCCTGGCCCTCAGCCATATTCACATGTATATTTTACTATTATCGCATGTCTCATGTCTTCGCGACGATCAGAATAAAAAAAACAGTGAATAATGCCGACTCGTGCGATCTCACAATTTCCATTGGTCTCCCGATAAATACATCGACTTAATCCCCTAGGAATCCCCCAATCCCACGGGCAATCTCCCTCAGTATCCCATACAACAGTGTTCACTCTGCATAAAATTTCAAGCCCCAGAGTTTCTCCAATACCTCAAATAAAGAGAATGGGAAGTGCTTCAGTCACCGAAAACATCCATCGGAATAAGATAGTAAAGTTTCGCGTAACAAGGTGCAGTGAGTAGGAATGGTATCGCCGCCAAAGTTCCAGAACCAGAAGCAAAATCCACCGTCCAAGGACAACAAGCGTGACAACAAGGCCCGTAAGGCAAAATCCCTGTTGTGCCCCAATTATTTATTAATAGTTTTCCTTTATTATGTCACATTACAAGAGCAACAATGAGCTCTCCCCATTTCCCCTGAACAGTCTGTCTTTCCTTACATAACCTCCGACATATAAAGCTCTGAAAAAATTTTCAAATGTAATCAATGAGAGAAAAAGAAATTGACGATAGACCACATAAATTCCAGACATCCGTTTGCAAAAAGGGACCAAACCGCTGGGCGGTAAAACCTACTACCTCGACATCAAGAATCATGGAATTTCCAGCAAACTAGAGGCTAGAATAAAGGATTTGGGTGGGGTGAGTGAACTTGTAGTATTTTATTGATCAATTAAAGCATCCCCGGAATATTGGATTAGTGCGTAACAGAGTATGCCCTCCCAATTTTCATTCTTCATCTCCATCTACACACTCTACCCATCTCCCGCCAATTCCCAACCCATATACTATACTCAATTAAATTCCCCGAAGTAACCAATGATCGTTCACGAAAGAGAACTCTACAATTAATTGAACTGGAATACTTGTGCGAATAAAATCAAATATCTTCAATCACTGCCAGAACAACTGAGCTCAATAAATCGTTCCATATCAAGTTTTACGTGTCCCTGTGGCGGCTTGGACTCATAAGAAGAGATGATTTGCAATGGAGACAGGCTGTGTTGACCAGGACGGCAAAATAAATGGATGGAAAAATGAAGGAACAGAAAAATGTATGCAGGCGATGGATTTTTGTCGGGGGCTGTGTGGATGTTGGGTGAATTGTGTATAGAACATAGGCGTGTTGGGTGGCAGCTGGGTTTTCGTGTGTTGCTGCTGGTAGTGGCAGAGGGGGGGGCGGGGAGGGGGGAGCGGACATACGCCATCTTGAGGCAATGATCGAAAGTATCCTTAACAAGCGATTCGTTATCTACCAAGGTGCTTTTCAAACAAACTCACTTTAGTACAATTAACAAATAAAAATTGACAAAGGTGATGGGAAATAGAGTAAAAATATCAATAAATGTGCAATACTGGTGTTAAATAAGGCTGATGAAGTAGGAGCGCCGCCTCCAGGACCAACTAGCAAGCTGTTAACGGCGAATGGCCATTTTGTGCGTGACAGCTCAATGGGACAGACGAGAGCACTGGCTTTTTTTCGTGTTCTGAGAATAATTCATATGATAAAAATAATTGACATGACCATTACACTGATAATTTCAAGTGAATGTTAATGCTATGAATTATGATAATGAAGTGTTACAAATACAATGTTCAACTGGTTAAAATGAATAACGTATGACAAAGGCGTCGGCTGACCCAATGATAATAATGCTCAGCTAAAGAGTGCATGTTTTGTGGAGAACGTCGCTTGCATTTTCAGTGATACAAGTCTGACATTGCCGTTATTCACCAATATTGTCCCAGTTAATTAACTGGCCAAAGTTTGCTTAGCAAAATTCAAACTTGTGAGTGTTTTGAAAACTACTACACTACTCCAACTCGTCATGTCTACCTCCCAATTGTTTCTTCATTTTTTTATTCTGTTTATCGTTACGATAGAGTGAGAGATACACATTGAAATTATTTTTATCAACCTTATGATGCACTTGGTGTGTTGTTTAATTTACCACATCGTATTCGTTCGACTGGTTCACTGTATTTTCAAAATAATGTGCAAGCATTGGTATTCAGATACTCGAGTACTCGCACGTATTAATTGAAAACTTGATTTATTACAGGCAGTTGAATTATTCTTGGTTAAGAGTGTGACTCTCGTTGTGAGTGATAGTGCCGGAAAATCAGAGCAGCCACATTGCGATAAACGAAAATGGGATTACGCCAGTGGAGGGAGCGGGGGACCTCCCTCGCTAAGGAGTATAGAGATCAAAACGCCAACTCTGACGCCTCCAACGCCGTCCTTGAACGGTGAATGTCCCCTCTCAAACTCGACAAATACAAGGGGTCAAACTGCCCATAGAACCGTAAGTAAACCCTTTTTTTTACTGCAGCTGATAACAGGAAGAGGTTTGATTTAGAGGATTCCAGGGATGTGCAAATATGTTCTACTCATAAGTTTCCCCCTACGACGACAACACATCGTCGCCGTCGTCGTATTACTGTAGTGTCATATTTCAACTTCTGACAGAATGGTTTTGTATAAGAATTAACTAGTGTTTTTCTTCATAATCCCTAAATCCTCAAAAGCGGATTGTCTGATTCTAAAATCCTGGGAAATTCACCTACTTGAATTTTTTTCCAATCAAATATCCCGCCTATTTCACCCCCTTCCACTATTAATGAATTTCTTCAATTTTAATTGTCCCCAGAAATCGCGAGTGGATGCAATGTTGGAACGTGCTCTGACACAGCCGCAAAAGTGTTCAGTAGATCCTCTCGATAACGCCCAGAGCTGGGGCATACCAATCTGGACAATCGGAAGTTTTCAAATTTGGCTGGACAAGATATACACATCGCTTCGAGAAAACTCTAATCTAAAGTGCATTCGTCGAAACAATTCAATTGAAAAAGACATTAAAGTTAAAGAATTCGACAAGTCCTACATAAAGTTTGAGTCTTTCAAGAGAGAGACAAGGCCTGTTTTTCTCGAGTTACCAGTGTGGCCTACCCTGAATTTTGAAGGTGATCCGGGCTCTTGTCCTTTTGATAAAAAAAAGTGTTACATCAAGCCAGAGAAAAAGGATAAGTCCGACTCTAAGAAAGACATGACACGTAGATCACGTGCTCTGGCAACGAGGGCCAGAAGATCCGAACAATTGGTAGTTGGTTATTGTGAAATCTGTAGAATTGACTATGGAGATCTTAGTAAACACATTCAGAGTGACAAACATCTTGCATTCGTTCGCAATGATGATAATTTTTTATCACTCGATACACTCATCAATTCAGGCGCAAGTGTAGAGGCTTTCCTCAAGCTCAATCAGACTGACGATGTTGGACAGGATTTATTTCACAATGGAACTGATAAACTTCACGGTGTTGTTATAAGAAATTCCAAATCTGATAAAACAGTTAAATCGGACATCAACGATTACCACATTGATGAATTAAAAATGGTGCAGTGCAATGGTGCAAGACGTAAGCTTAATCTTAAATTGAGCTCACCCCACAACTTACGCGCGCGTACCAAACACGAGAGTGGACATCTGCTTCGTTCAAAAGGTAGTCCTAGGCATGAAGTTGAAAAATCTGATAAATTTTATGATAAGTTTGATGGTTTCACAATTAAAAAACGAGCCAAGGGAACAATATGGCTCGAGGAAGATGATCCACCGGAGAATAAACCCTGTGTCGAGGATGAGGTAGACGCCAAAAGTGCAATTGTGGAAGAGAAGAGCCCACTGAGCGAGCTGAACGATGGTACATCGATAAAGGGTAAAGATCGTAGTCAGAGTGAGAAGAAATCTCAATTATCTAAAGTAGAAGAGAGGAAGGATAAGAAATATCCCTCCGAGAATGGACGAGATGAGCCCGCGTTAGATTCACTGGTCTCTAAAGTAGTCAATGGGGACTCCAGACTGGATGCAGAGCCGGCGGAGAAATCTCCAGGAAAAGCAGTCCTCGTAAACGGCTCATCGAAGTCTCCGGCATTGAATGCCACAGATCGACTGAATCCTGTTGAAGCGAAGCCCAATAAGGACACAATAGAAGAGATTGAGATTAAAGTACTAGACTGTGCCCCATTAAAATCCCCTGAAAAACCTCAACGGTCCGCGAGAATCTCAGAAAGTGAAAAACAAGAAGAGAAATGCAAGCCAAAATTCCCAAAACGTGCTATGAGGTCGATGAGAACGCGTCAGAGACTATCTGTTGAGGAGCGTTTGATCGAGGATAATCGTGCTTACTACAAAGTTGAGGTACTAGGTAACAAGTTACGATCAAGTACAGCTCACTGGAATAATGCCTCAAGTGTAGCTACTCTGAAGGACCCGAAGGAGCTTGAAAATCAGAGGGAGTTAGAAGATGCGGTTAAGAAGGACGATGAGCCATCGAGTGAGAAACCGGTGGTGGTGAGATTCAAGAGAGTGAGAAAATCAGAGCTATCCTTGCTGAGTGACGAGGCTGAATCGTTCATGTTCGGTGATTCAAGACGAGACGACTCAACAGACGCTAGTGAGAATGGGGATGACAATGGCAGCAGCAGCAGTGTCTTACCAGTGGACACTGAGAGTGATTGTGAACGTCGAACCTCGTCAATTATCATGTCATCACCAACGGCTAGTCCTGTTAAGCAAGAACCTATGGACGATGATTCCCAAGATTCAATGTACATGGGACGTGCGAGGAAGAGAAGACGTACACAGGCGGAGGCATTGATAAAGGATAATACAGACTATTATAAATTTGAGATACCTGGTAGTAGACTGAGATTTCAAGGCTCACCAACGGCAACAGGAGAAGATTTATCCAGTAGTATTGTTAAGATTTTTCAAGACGATGAACCTCCCAAAGTGAGCTCCCCTCAAATCGAACGAGAAACAGACAATGGGAAGAAAAATGAGGATAAGAGTGATAATAACGAGAATTGCGAAAAGCTGTATCCGTCCAAGCCATCAGCTGAAGTGGAAAAAATGAAATTTTCTTTTGAATCTGTACCGAAATCTGAGCCTTGGTATCAAACTTATCAGCGCCAAGACGAAGGCGCTGAGTTTTGGCATTTTTCCAGTGAATCAGATTGGAAAAAGCCCTTTCTACTGCCCTACGAGATGGAAAATTTTCACGAGAATCTACTCAAGCTCTATCAGAAAAACGATGCGAGGAAGAGAGTCAGGGCGATTAAAGCAAGTTGTCTTGGAAAATCACCCAGGAAGAGTCCGAGATGTCACGCCTCTACTCTGGCGATAATGTCAACGATAATTCGCAAGAGAGAACAGCAGTCGCATTCGTCGAGTACCAGTGTAGCAGATGAGGAATCGTGCTCGCGAACGACAACACCAAAACCCGATAAGCCTGATAAATCGGAGAAATCAAGCACTGATCTTGAGATTCACAAAATAGTCAAGAGCATTGATGACATGCTAAATGCTGATGCTGGTGTTGTTGATGATTCCTTCGAGCTCGACACAATGGAGACTATTATCGAAAACGAACCGCCCGAGCCTGAGAAGGACTTCAAGAGCCCCTCGTCGTGTCCCTTACGAATACCTGGAGCGCCAGATAATCTTCTAGATCTTTTGGAAAATTGCCATCAGCACATGGCAGGAATAGACAATTCATCCTGCGCTAGCTCTGAATGTGGAGAGTTGCTCATTGAGTCTCCCTTGAAGCGAAGGAAACGACGGAAAAATCGGACCGGCTGGCCGGGTAGAATCCGCAGGAGACTACAAGTCAAGCCAATAATCACTCAGGACGTTGATTCTGAACGGGAGAACCTCCCAGCGCCGTCCCATCGGCATCAGAGTACAGCTGGAGAAGAAGAGGAGGAGGAGGAAGAGGAAGATGAAGAGGAGGAAGACGACGAGGAGTTCGCTCAAGAAAGGGATAAACTTGTAAAATGCGATCGAACAAAAGCCTCAAGTGACTTTGACGAGTGTATCCCATCCAAGTGTGAACAGGAGAAAGCGTCTAACGATGAGAATCATGAAAATGTGTTCAGGAATGACAACAAATCATCCCCAACGAAGCAGCATATTGTGTCGAAATCCACGACTCGAAGACGTCGCGATACAGTTAGAGAATCAGGAAGGCCGTCCTCGTCAGAGGCAATGGATTCACATTTTGAAAATGAAAATGATGATTCTGGGTTTAGAAGGAAGGGTCAATCGACGATAATATCTCGAAAGAATTACACCGCTGGAACATTAGCTAATAAACGCAGACAGCCTGAGGCTGACGATCGTGAGAGCAAAACTACGGACATAACTGAAGGTGAAACAAATTCAGTTGGTAGTCAGAGTGATGCAGAATGCATGAAAAAAGAATGTGCCAATTCTACAAAAAGTATAAAAAAGTCAACGATGAAGACACGAACGCGTCAGCACAAAGGTAGCTCGGGTGACTCGACATTTGACAAGGAACCGTGCAAAAAAGAATCTTTAGATCCAGAAATCGACAGTCCACTATCTGAGAGAATAACACCAGTCCCCCAACCGACGGGGGAAATGCAACAGAGACGTGCCAGCATTGAATTTCAGCCTGTTGTCAGGGTTAGAAAAATCGACGATCAAGTGGATATGGATCACAGTATTTTGTCGGTTACAGTAGCGAGTAATCGACGATTGAGAAGTTCCACATCACCGAGATCTCGTAATTCACCCCCCGCGAAGCGTTACAAAAGATCAAGGGGTCCATTCGGTAGATGGATGAAAGAGAGTTGAGAGGGCAGTTTGAAATCAGTGGTTTTAACAAAGGAACTGGTGTAAAAAAAAATAATTACATTTTTAGTAATTTTTCCTGTGAATATTGAACATTTAATCACCATTAGGTTAATGAAGACAGTTAAATTTTAATGTACAAAGTGAGAAGATCCGTATTTGTCTTATGTACTTTAGTATTTAACGTCCTTTCATATTGTAAAACCCTCGATTGTATTATTATCATTATTATTATTATTATTATCACGATTATCGTTATTGCTTTTCTTTTCAAAGCTAAGACTACAGCTTTTCATGAATCATTGTTTTGACGAGAGATAGATCGAATTAATAGATTTTGTAATATTTTATTTTTTTTCCCCCCTCTAAAAATGTAAATATCTTTTTTTTTTATTTCTCCCCCTCCTCCCTCAATGCTACGGGATTGAAGACTGGATACAGCTTTACGATACTGGTATTTCTCCTCAAAATCATATTTCCTGTCATTTTCTTGTGAGGTACGAGCCCAAGGACATTAATAAACTATATCATGTTTTTTTTACATCAGGCTTTATTGTTTATTTTCCATTCAAACATGTGTATATCATTGTTTTTTCATATTTTATAGTCGCATTAATGGAAAATATTTCATTGTAAAAAAGAAAAATACAGGATGAAATATCAGAGTCACTCTAATCCCTCTCGTTCCTTAAATTCTCTCTTCAACTCCAATAATTTATTTCTCTTTCGAGTACGATCTGCCGCTTGTTTAGCAAGCAACTTGCGCTTCTGATTGTCCAGTGAATATTCACCGTTGATTTTATCGTCCAGCTTCGTTATTAATATTTCACGAGCTATTTTCTTGTTGTCCCACAAGCTTCTCGTTTGATGACATTTGACTACTAGTCCACTAGGTTTGTGCTTCAGAACAACAGCGTTGTTTGTTTTATTCGTCGCCTGACCACCTGGACCACTACCCCTCACATATTGCTCCTCAAGATCATTCTCGTCTAGTTTAGGGACTCTAGAGAAGTCTAGAAATTTTTTGAATGACTTAAAACGAACCTGGATTACCAGAAATCTACTTAACATCATTCACTTCAGGCGCCGTCTAGATAACTCTCTTGTTCCTTAGCAATTGTTGACCTTTCTGAGGAAAATATTTTTATTAGAACTTGATTTAGTAATTCAATACGACGTAGGAGTTAGTATGTACCTCAATGTGAAACCGAATGTCTTTAATGTCCTCGAGCGATCGATTTTGCAAGAAATCTTTTCGCACTCTGTGCACAAAATATTTTTGATCTGTAAATTTCAATTGCGAGCTGTATCTGAGCAGATCTTTATACAATTTGAGGGCTTCAGTTCGCATTGTGGATCGATTCAGTCTTCTCTTTATTCATCAGAACCTCAAGTTCTTCACAATTCACTTCAGTTGTGATATCTCACACGTGTTTTTAGGTTCTTTACCAATAATGCAGTCACTCGACAAAAGTTTAGTCGATAAAACAGTATTCTGCAGTGTCCCAGAGATGCAAATCCCTCCAAAGTTCCTGAGTGAATCTGAGGAAGTGACATCTGTGGTCAAAGAGGACACACACAAGCGCAAAGATATACCTGGATATATACAATGTAATGCGAATTTTAGATGAAAAAAATATTTCTCTGCAGATAAGCTAGAAATTAAATTTACAATGTATGAAACAATTGTTGTATTGGCGGTTCAGTGCTCATGTTAAGTACCCTTACGATGATGTCTCCAACGACACGCGCTGTGCATCTGTGATACCAATTCTCATGCAAATAATGCATAAAGTAAACAGTTTTATCAAATATCAAGTGCCATGAAAAACTATAATTATAAATTCTAAAGGGTCAAATTGAAAATAGAAAACTTCAGCCCATCTACCTTGGAAAAATAATAGTAATTCTTCTCGGTTAATTGTATTACTATTGTGAATTTTACATGGTCGCGAAGATCAAAGTCCGTTGACACCTCGAGGTTTTTGTGAATTAGGAACATAGGTGGTATATCATGAATCTTGTCACTAGATAATTATTCATCATCATGGGGTTGACTCACATGATTTATGAATACCTTTTCAGGAAAAAACTTCATGACTTCAGCCACTAAAATGGTAAACATTGGACGATTGTTAGGAAGGAGAGACACTGGAGTGTCTCTTATCAAACTCCAGAGATACATAAGTACTGCAGAGAAAGTTTCATGCGATAGAGAATTTAGGGAAGTGGCGATTGAAGTTCCATGGGGTAAAATAGCAGGTAAATTAAAAAAATCTAGTAGGTTCAGTACAAACCGTATCGAACCACTCAGTTACATTCAATTTGAAATGGTCGGCGTAATTATCCAGGTAAACACTGGGGTCCACCTGACGTAAAACCTATAATAGCCCTGCATGGATGGCAGGATAATGCTGGCTCATTCGATCCCCTCATAAAACATCTCCCAGAGGACCTGAGTATTCTAGCTGTCGATTTTCCCGGTCATGGCCACTCCAGCTGGCTGCCGAAGGGCATGATGTACGCGAACCTAGTGTACATACAACTAGTTCATCGGATAAAGCAGCATTACAATATGAACCGAGTCGGTCTGATTGGCCATTCACTGGGTGGTATAATGTGCTTCAATTACACAGCGCTCTTCCCCGATGCCGTTAAATTCGTCGTAGCTTTTGATAACTTCAAATATCCAGTCTACGATAGTAAAAAATATCTCCCAATATTCATAAAGAACTGGGAGAAGTTTTTTCAAATTGAAGAAATGCGAACGGCAGCTCCGAGGCATTCAGAAAAAAATGCAATAGAACGATACATCCGCGGCACTAGAAATTCTTTAGACGAGGAAATGTGCAGAACATTACTGGTCAGAGGAGCAACGAGGCATGCGGATGGGACACTGACCTTCAATCGAGACCCTAGAGTTCAATTTTTCCTCTTTGATAATGGATTTTCAAATGAACAACTGATAGACATGGCGAGTCGCATCAGATGTCCCTATGCAGTCATTAAGGGTGAAAATTCTACCTTCAGAGAGGAAAAGGAATTTTACTCTGAAGTGCTTCAGGTGATAAAGGGGCACTCTCCCGATTTCCGGTTTCATACAATGCCTGGAACTCATCATTTTCACATGACAAATAAGAGTGATCTAGCGGACTTGATCAGCCCTTTTATAAAAAAACATGTATAATTGAAGTTTTGTCTAATAATTTGATAGATGTGCGATTTAATAAAAAAATCAAATGTCAGACGAAACTAGAAAAAGCCTTTCTAGTATATTGTAGACACAAGTTAGTCTACGGTACAGTACAGTTTTCTAGTTCGATAATAGATTTTTTGTAATAAATAGTAGAGACAAATGACGCGGGTGAGTTACACGAGAGAGTTGACAGTTCGACCCACAGTGAGGGGAAAATAATTTTATTTTGAAATGCTCAAGGTAATAGGAACACTCCCACGACTTCCGGTTCCCTACAAATCCCTATACTCATCATTTTCACATGAAAATAGGGGGAATCCAGCAGACTTATTTATGTCACTCATAAAAAAACATATATATTTATAATTAATTGTTGAAAATTAATTTGGAAAATATGTAATTCAATACAAGATTATATGTACGAAGAGTGAGCCAAGCAAGCCCAGCTATCACTGAAAAAAATACAAGGTACGTGACGTAAGCTAGTGAGAGCGGGATTGAGGGAGTGCGGTCGCGTGATCGCATTGGGAGCCTCCGAGTGGTCGGGAAAACCTACACGTTTACATCCGTTCCTCCTCGCTTCCCATCACTCCGCCACCTCCACCACAGCAAAGCCATCACAACAATTCCTCATTATCATCCCCACATCATGCGAACAAGTCCCACTGTCAAGCAGCTAAATGCGTAAACATAAAATGTAACACGTTATCATTGTTCAAAGGCATACTCTCAGTAAACTTGGAAAACAGTGACAAGTTATTAGTGTTCCCTAGAGCGTAGGGAGTTGCGCGTTGAACCATTAAGTCGTAAGTTGCGCCTCTAAACTTGTAACCCAGTGGAAGCCTTATTACATGTGTGTGTGCGTGTGTGTATGCGCTTGCGTGGATTATAAAAAAATTTACACAACACATATGGCCATTCGAAAGCTCAGTTCAATTGTAAGTTCCACGATATACGCGACCACGCACTTTGCACATTGGTAATCTTCGGTCAAAGAACATTTGTCATTTTTGATTAAGGCACTATGATTTGTTAGTGGTCGAAGAGGAATAAAAGGAAATTTTGGGAATACAACGGTCTCGTATTACCACGAGACCGTCTTTTCGTAGCATTGAAGACGTCTCATTTTAATATATTGCACTCTTTTTTTTTCACTGGAGGACACACTCTTACTGTCACATTTCTGTGAATTAACTGTGGCGTGATAGTGAAGTGAATAAAGGATACGGAATTGACACTTGTTTTGTACGATCCAAGATGAGCTCCGATATGCATTATACACCGCCAACATCGGACACTATCCAGACTAAACCATTCCCCATAAGAGGTAACTATTATTTTCCTATTTCTCTATTTTAATTTTTGAAAAAGTTCGTCAACATTTTCCAAAAAAAGGGGGATGTGAATGGCTGATCTCAATTTGAGTATCTTGGAGATATTGAATTTATCAGAAGAAAACATTACTTTAGATAATATAAGCCGTCAATTGATAAGAACTACAGTATTTCCAATATCGTCGTCCATAAACTTTGCCCGATCCAACTTGTAAACCCATGAATTCTAAAACTCTGGTATCACTAACCTCTCCTTGAACCATCTTATCCTATACCATTAGTATCAGTGTTTTTTCATTCGCTGTTCTAGCTTTTAACTTTATAAAATTTATCTCAATGACGATTAAATAGTAGAGGAACTTTAGAAAAACAATGCTCTCCAATATTCCCTTGGGATTTTCCAGGTGAACGTGCCAATTTTGTAAACAAGCCACACGTAATAGCAATGGTGGGTTTGCCAGCTCGAGGGAAGACCTACATATCAAAAAAGTTGTGCAGATACCTCAACTGGATTGGAATAAACACAAAAGTATTCAATCTTGGTGAGTACAGGAGGCACGCGACAACGGCATATCAATGTCACGAATTTTTTCGTCCTGACAATATCAAGGCCATGGCCATAAGAACCCAGTGTGCTGTGGATGCACTGAATGACGTTTGCCAATGGCTAGAAAGTGGTGATGGTGAAGTAGCCGTATTTGACGCTACAAATTCGACAATCGAGCGTCGACAGATGATCCACAATATTGTCGTTGAAAAAATGGGCTTCAAATTATTTTTCGTGGAGTCTGTCTGTGATGATCCTGAAATCGTTGAGCAGAACATAATGGAGGTAATGAAGAACAAGTGCCCCTGAATAATTCCAGAATATTGACTTCTATCAACTTCATTGTAAAATTCCACAGGTAAAAGTCAGCAGTCCAGACTATGCGAATATGAATAAAGAGGAAGTACTTGCAGATTTTGTCAAAAGAATTGAGCATTATCAAGAGAAATATCAGCCCCTGGATGAGAGTAAAGAGAGTGAATTGTCATTTATGAAGATTTACAACACAGGGGAGAAAGTACTCGTGTACAAGCACGAGGGCCACATACAGAGCAGGATAGTTTATTACTTAATGAATATACACATTGTGCCACGAACAATATACTTGACGAGACATGGTGAGAGTGTTATGAACCTTGAGGGCAGAATTGGGGGTGATTCTGATTTGAGTGAGAGAGGAAAGTTGTACGGAAAGGCATTGGGACAGTACATCGATGAGCAAGATATTCAGGGCCTGAGAGTTTGGACAAGTTGGTTGAAGAGAACTATCCAAACAGCCGCTGATGTCAATGCACCGCAGGAGAGGTGGAAGGCACTCAATGAAATTGATGCTGTAAGTCCTTACTTTGGATTTTTTTTGTTCACATTATTTGTTGAATCAATTAAATTTTTTGATTGCGCTATTCCACAGGGTATTTGCGAAGAAATGACGTACGAAGAGATATCCAGTAAATATCCAACGGATTTTGCAGCGCGGGACCAAAATAAATTTTCATACCGTTACCCAAGAGGAGAGAGTTACGAGGATTTAGTGGCAAGACTCGAGCCCGTTATAATGGAACTTGAGAGACAAGGTAACGTTCTTGTTGTCACACACCAAGCTGTGCTGCGATGTCTACTTGCTTATTTCCTCGACAAAAGTGCAGGTATAAACTCTATTCAATCCCTATTGATTTATCATTGAAACGTGTGACGTGAGACAGGCAGCATTGTGTCGTCAACATTAAATTTTCACTCTACATTACAGATGAACTTCCCTATTTGCAAGTACCATTGCACACTATTATGAAATTAACGCCTGTGGCGTACGGTTGTAAAGTTGAGCGGATCAGATTGCCAATCGATGCAGTGGATACACATCGTCCAAAACCAAAGGTAGAAGCTAATCATAACGAATTCAAAAGTGATACCGTAGTCTAATGCCTGTTCTCTTTTAATCCATTTATATTTGTATTTGTTTACTCAGTTGTTACCCAGGAAGAGAAAAATAAGCGGACGATTATAATGAAAATCACCCCAACAAATCTACTCCCCAAAACCTTCTAATAAAATAATCTCGTCTTTAATCCTCTCCATAGAATAGTCAACGTTTTTCTTCGTGGTCATGCTTCGTTTAGTACCTGTATTCATTTGTTATTTGCTTGTGCTCTCTTTCTCTCTTCAGATCTTTAATAGAATAGTGGTATGTAATACCTCCCAAAATACCTCATAAATAATTATTATCCTTAAAAAATAAGCATGATGTAGCCTTTAGTTGCTGAATGTGTATCAAATATTGTAGAAAGTTTTTTTTTCTGTTCAATGCGTAATGTTGCTCCAAATATACGTTTGTTTATGTAACAGAATCAGCCTTGAATTTTGCTTTAAAAGTTCATTTTCTTCACAACAATTTTATCTCGACTCTGTTGATCAAAAAACTTTAAATACATAACAGACTGTACAATGTCATGTAGTTATTATCCATTAGTTGCGACTGTGTGGGTATCCAAGTGTGTATATGTTCATGTAATATGTAATTTCAGATTCCAGGCTATTTGGACGAACGATACAGGAGCAAAGGGAGAAATCTTCACATCTGATAACGACAATTCATTAAATAATTATCAATTATTTCCACTTGTTCTTTCTTTTTCTGTCTGATTATGATTGTCTCTTCGAATCATATCGTTTACTAGAAAAAAAATTATAATAGGAGCATTTTGTTGAGGCAGCTGGCTGTCCCTATAATGAGCTTATTAAAGTAATAGTGCCAAATTAGTTTGTATTCAATTACTGACGTATTTTTATTGATTAAAGAGAAGTCGATAGAGAAATGGTCATCAAAATGTAATAGTATAGATCGTGATTTTTCCGTAAAATTGCGAACCATGTGATAAAAGTGCTCAAGAGTGATGATAAACGATAGTTATCCCTTATTTCAATGTAATTGTACTATCATTTGATGGAATTTTTCGGATAATAGCGGAGATATTATTATTTCCACACGTCTACTCGTCTCGAATATTTAAATCCCCAGTTAAAAATCCTAGGGAATCTATGGATAAAAACCAAAAACCTTTTCATATGAACTGATTCAAAAAACTTTAATAAAATCAACAACTAATTACGAAATTAACACTGTCTGCCATCTGTATAAATAATCCACGTATGTTCATTAAATTATAGTCATTTAGACTTTGACAGTTCATCCCGCGTCGATTGTCACTTATTATAAAATTTATCCTGCGTTGATAATTCAATAAAAATCATTGCAATATAACTTTATATGGCTAAGAATGTTACTACGACAGTGTACTTGGATCGGAGTAAATCGTTGATGATGAGAATATTTTCATTATAGCGATAATTCGAAATAAATCCAGAAGCCGATGCTTGGAGAACACCTCCCCTTTTTGCTTTTGTCCCAAAAGTCTTTTTTTTTTTTAATGAATTCTCGATATTCCCGATTATTTAAATGAATTCCGCGGGGTGCCATGACGGGTTAACACTGCCCTCTACAAAAATCCATATATCTAGGGATTTTCAAAGTGTTATTATGGGCGGCCTTGGGTTAATTCACTGTAGAATGTAGCACAAACTATATTTTCAGAAGCGGTTGGCGCAATTCAAATTTTTCAACTAATTCTAACGTTCTGTCCCTGCTCTCACTGTGAAATACCAAACAAGTCACGAATTTTCGACGGGAATCGTTTCACAACAACAAATATTCCTGAAGTGCTTGTTCGTGATATAAGTGAAGGTGCGGAGATTACTCCGTGCGGTTAATTAAATTAGAAAACGAAGGTAAAGTCATATCAATCAGGAATTCCCTCCCGAGGTTACGTTCGTTAAGGAACGTAAACAATCTTGTAAGTGTTGAAGTTATTTTGCAATATTTGGATTTTAGATTTGATACCTGTAGAATTTTGAGGGATAGATGAAATGGACGACTCCTGTGAGACCCTCTGGCGTTCCATTGAATCTAGTTTCAACGAAAATGACCTCTCATCAGCAGAAGCATCTTTCAAGAGTTTTACTGGAAGCACTGATGACGTTTCGGGAGGCAGACCACTGACTATCCATACACCCCAAAAATGTTGTATGAGTGTAGATGAAGGATTAGTGAATGCTCTACGAGAGCTGCAGCTCGCCTCAGTGAAGAAACCCTGCCAGTTCAAGCCTTCCATCATTTTAAGGAACGATAACCAAGGATTTGATGACGGATGTCCAGAGGGAGGGGTTGTACCGACCGATAATTTTGTGCTTCAAAGCGAAGTCCTGGATAAAGAGCCTCGAGTTCTGTTTTCAATTATTCCAGAGGATTTAAACAGCGAAAATCAATCAGAAGACATGAAGCAATCAGTTCAACTAATTGATGATCTTCAAAGTAAATTAGAAGATCCAAAGGAAGTAGTTGAATTGTTTGAAGAACCTGGAAAGTTGGATGTGGAATCGTCGATCTGTCAGGACTCTCCTCTCCCCGAAAATAAGCCAGATGTGAAGGAGTTAAGTGATCTTGTTGAAGAACTCGTTGACCTACCCCTCCTAATGCAACACTCGAATGTGCAATGTTCGGTCGTCGGAGAAAATCCCCCGATAGAAAATAATCCCGAAGATATATGTGAATTAGTGAAACTTGTTGACGACCTCGTCGGTTCTTTACAAGTTGACGAGTCAAATATACAATCCATTCCATCAGAAGATCTCCTAATTGAAACCGTGACATCTGAATGTGTGGAAAGTTTAGAAGAGACTGCAAAGTCTAGTGACTGCAATGACCTACTTAAAGAAACACCCCTACAAGGTGCACATCTCCAAAGATCGGAAGACAGTAAGTCTTCTAAAATAACTACAGAAGCCCCTCAAGCTTTGCCCGCTCTTCCCTCGATAGCCTCAAATGTCCAAGACAATATGAAGAAAGCAGTCAAGTCCCTGCTAAAGCCCCCTAGCAACACGAGAAAAACCACGATAGGCGTATCCCCTGTATTACAGACAAAAGCGAGATGCAGAGTTCCTAAAACATCGATATTATTACAATCGAACCACTTAATGACAAATAATCAGGTCAAAAAGAAAGTACCCGAGCACGCACCACCGACATCGTCATCCTGGAAGAGACAACCGGCTAAGAACATCGTGGCAACTGTTGTGTCAACGAAGGAGGGCATTCGACTGAAGGAGGAAAAGATTAGCAACTTTGGGATTCCGGTTAATATGAGGAAGAAGAAGCGGACTCAGGCGATTCCCTTCAGCTTTGCTACGAGAGAAAAGGATCTCCAGCATCAGCAGGAGAAAAAGTCAATGCAGAAATTGCCCATGAGAGACTCAAATTCGGTGAATCAGGAAAAATCAGTAATCATCAGGGCAACGGAGAAGAAAGTGCCAGCGATAAAGTCACGATCGATAATGAAAACGTCACTGTCGGAGGCGTTTTTGAACAAGGAAAATAGCTCGATGAATTTGAATAAGTATAAACCATTAATTGGAGAACGACGTAATTTGGCAGTGAAAGGGGCGCAAAGTGGAAGGAAAATTGAGGGGATGAGAACTTCGAGTGATATGAAGCAGCAACCGAAGGAAAAAATCAGTGATTCTGGGATGAAGATAGAAGCAAATGTCAGGTCCGCAGCTGTGCACAAGGTACCAGCTCCAATGCTGTTGAAACAAGGCTTCACTGTTTCTCGGAAATAATATTCGTGGATCTTAAGGGACAACTTCTCAAAGAGATAGAGGCAACTGGTACAAATTGCGAGATCTTTCTAGGGGTTTCAAAGACTATTTTTTTCAACTGATTTATCTATGTTTTTGAATAAAGTAATCTAAAATGAATAATTATCTAATAAAATGGTTATTTTTTATTTCCACATTCTTCTGAGTCCTGAGTGTTTTGTTAGCATCTTGGTGAGAGGGGCTATTTGTACTTGGGGGGTTGTACTTGCGGTGAAATAATGATGATTCAGTAGTTATTGCCAAACTTTGTTCCCCCTCATTCATGATTATTTGAAAATATGGAGAATATTCATTGCCCTTGTCGCAGTACCTTTTATGCTGTTCATGATAACATGTTTGAAGATCTTATCTTCTTGAATTTTTGAAGCCATTCTTCTTAGATCTGAAACCATGTTCAACTCCACAGGCAGCCATTCTCTCCGCATGCGCAGAACAGCCACTCTCATGCCGAATAATGAAGGTTATGATCAGTTCTAACCTGCTCCGTGACAACAACAATTCCCCAACAGGGAATTGTTGATTAATCAAATAATGACCTAAAAGTGTATAATTAATAAGTATATACGAAATGATGGCATCAACGAATGAGTTCGGACCGGACTCGGGCGGACGGGTGAAGGTATATTGATAGTTATTCTTGAAAATAATTTTACGATTGTCAAAGAACGTAAACAGTTCATAATACCCATTCTTGAATTAAATTTCATTATACTAAATTACTGTGGTATTCGAGGGTTTGACAGTTGTCAAGCCCCTAGTGTACGGTAACATGGCACGTTATTTCGGCAAGAAGAGAGAAGAGGATGGCCACACTCACCAGTGGACTGTCTACGTAAAACCATACAACAACGAGGATATGTCTGTTTACGTGAAAAAAGTACACTTCAAGTTGCACGAGAGTTATAATAATCCGAATAGAATTGTTACGAAACCACCATATGAACTCACAGAAACGGGATGGGGCGAATTTGAAATTGTCATAAAAATCTATTTCTTGGATCCCAACGAACGGCCGGTGAGTAAATAAGATAATTCATATGAATTACCTGATTATGAGTGTTAAAATGCTGATTTTAGGTGACAATCTACCACATCCTAAAACTATTCCAATCATCCCCGGATATCCTAACCGGAAAGAAGAATCTCGTGTCAGAGTTCTACGAGGAAATCGTTTTCCAAGATCCAACGGCATTGATGCAGCATTTATTAAGCACAACAAGACCTCTGACAATGGGAGTTTGGAGACATGACACTGATTGTAAGAGTTGAAATATTATGAACATTTATGTTAGATAATCCCAACACATTAATCATCAATTTTATTCATGTCAGTCGAGACTAAGAAAGAGACCGCCCTGAAGGCCATCACCGAGGCGAGGAATAAAATCCGGTATGAAGTGATAGATCTCAAAGAAAAGTTGACATTAGCCAAGGAGACCATTGCCAGGTTTAAAGAGGAAATTGCGAAAATATCGAAGGGTGGAGGCACCACCAGTGCGTCATAATTTCTTAGAGGTGTCCTAAAGCGAACAATATGTACAACTTATCTGGTATGAATGATTAATCTAAATTCTTTATTTTTAAACGTTTGTATGAATAATAAACAAATCTTCCATTCGGAAGCAACAGCCAATTTTTTCTAATACCAAGGAACTTCTAATCGTATTTACAATAGTTGACAGTCTCGCTCGATGGTGTTATACATTAAAAGTATTTACTGAAGCTTTTGTCGTGGAATTCACACCTTATTCTAAGATAAACATCAGTAAACAGAGTGAACAGGGAGATGCCCTTGCAACCATCTTACAGTCGCGCGCGGTGGGACATAACCCAACATTGTCATGTGCATAACTTTCAGACATTAAGTGAGAAATATTGTTATAACTAAATATCATGAAGAACAAAACAACTTGCAGACCGTAAGTATTTTCATTCTGCATTCCCATATTCATATTTCAATAATTCATCGGTTGCAAAGTTCAAGGAAATTAAAATTTCTCTTCAAAAAAGATTTCAAATACCAACCAAAAGCAAAATTGCTTTTCATGGTGAAAAAACCTTAAGGCTTTCTTCGCCCCTTCCCCAGAGTAGGGGTCGAATTCGGTTTGGCAGCTTCATCAGCTATCGGTGCAGTCATATTTACGAATCCAATAGACGTGGTAAAAGTGAGACTTCAACTGCAAGGAGAATTGATGCGAAGGGGGACCTATCAAAAGTTGTACAAGAATATGTTCCACGCTGGATACGTTGTCTTGAAGCATGAAGGAATACGTGGACTGCAGTCGGGTCTCGTTCCGGCTTTCGGATTTCAGATAGCCTTGAATGGAATTCGAATAGGTTCTTACAAGTTTTCCCGTACCTATGGATTCTCTTTGAATGATAAGGGGGAAACGGACTTATTAAGAACTGCTTTGGTTAGTGGAACTGCTGGCTGTTGTGGGGCTGTTATAGGAAGTCCTTTTTATCTGGTACGCGGGGATTCTAAACTTCATTATCAATTAATTCAGAATAATTGCGTCAATTTTATTCAAATAATCGACGATAGCCTCATAAAACAGGTGAAAATTAGAATGCAATCGCAAGCTGCGAAAACAATTGCTGTGGGCCATCAGCATGGGTATGGATCGACCGTCGAAGCATTTCAAAGTTTATGGAGGGAAGGGGGTGTTTCAGGGCTCTACCAGCGCTGGTATGCAAATGTACCTCGAGTTTTCTTCGGCTCATCAACGCAACTGACGATGTTTAGTTTTGCCAGCGATTTATTACGACCTTTTCAGGTGAAAACAAGTAACCATTATTGGAAATAAGAGAGGGTGAGGTAAAAGTGGCTCGACAAATTAATGGTTTTTCCAGTTTTTTGACAGTCATCCCATGATTCTGACGTTCTTCTCAGCGCTAATAGGTGGAAGCTCTCTGGCCCTCATGACGCAGCCTCTCGACGTTATTTCTGTAAGGCTGTACAATCAAGGTAGGATTTTTGAGGTGTCTTACGGGGCGACAACTATGAGTTGTCAACACTCACGGTTTATTAAAGGGAGTTTCCTCATGAACTGATCGATTCTGTATCTCTACAGATTATTAACTAATAAATAGTCTCCCTTTAGATCAGGAAATCATTTGGGTTTATTGTTCGAGCAATTTACTCTTTCAGCTACCGATAGTCATGGCAAAGCGCTGGTTTATCGCAACTATTTCGACGCATTCATCCAGATTTTCCGAAAAGAAGGAATATTTGGCTTGTATAAAGGACTTTTTCCAACTTGGATGAGATCAGCTCCTCACACAGTACTGTGCTTATGTTTCTATGAGCAATTGGAAAGATTATACGATCGTGTCACTCGTCAATGATTCTAAATATCATAACAAAATGTATATTGCGTACTAATAGAGATATTGAATTACGTAAATATGAATATACTTGTTACATTCTTCAAAAATATGAAATTTTCCACCCTGCAATAATTTTTTCTGTCCATGAATACTCAGCACTTTTCGCAATTGGCACAGATCCAAGAATCAGCCAATGACACAGTCAATTTGGGATGCCAACAATCGAAATCATTTATCTTTGCAATTCTTCGTAGATGGTGGCCTTTCCCTATCATTTGTGAAAACACGAATGATAATTTTGATGGAATTACATCATTCATACGGAAGCTTTGACGAAATTTCAATGTTTCACAGGCTGTGTAGGAAATATTGGAGATAAGGAATTTTAGTCAATACCGATGTTTCACATAGTCCGCTAGTCTTCCATCTGATCAACCCATGCAGTTTCCCAAGTATTTAACCGCTATTCCAAGAGACCCAGTTGTCCGAAAACCCCGAGAACAATAATGAAGGCGGACGTTTCAACACAAAAACCGTGAGTAAATTGACATTTTTTCATAGACTAGTGAGAAGTTGTGGTTAAGAAGGGCTCAATTACACGTGAACAATGTGAACATCATATACAAAAAAATTCGACGTCCTCGCTAATTCACTTTGGTACAGTACGATGACGTGCTATTGTAGACCACGGTCATGCACAATCATTATTAGTTACAATTTCGGCTATTATGCAATCCACTAAGTCAGAAATTTGCTTTAATAATTGATCCTTTTGGGGATTATTTAAGGGAATAGGAAATCCATTTGAATGAAACGGTAATAATATTGAATGATGCCATCGAATTACAAAAATACATCATTGCGGATATGTATGTTGGTTTAACATATGTCAATTGATGGATTAAAGTCTATAGCGCCCTCCCTTGAAATTCGTGTACTCGGCGGGGGATTTGAAAATTTCAACATTTACAGTTCATTACACTCTAGTCTTCCAAGTTTGAAAAAAAATTTCAGAAACTTCAGAAATAATTGTTTTTGCAGATTGGCTGCAGAATTTACTACAGCTGCACTGGCAGCTGTGGGGGCAGGATTCTTCACAAATCCAATAGACGTTGTAAAAATTCGGCTGCAGCTCCAAGGAGAACTGGAGGCACGGGGGACGTACCAAAAATTTTACAAAAATACATTTCATGCGGGATACGTAATAGCCAAGAATGAGGGGGTATTAGCTCTGCAGTCGGGTCTGGGCTCAGCCCTCGCATTTCAGGTTGTTTTGAATGGAATTAGACTGGGGTCATACAAGGCTGCAAGAACTTATGGATTTACCCTCAATGATAAAGGTGAAACTGACATAGTAAGGACTGCCGTGTTGAGCGGATTTTCTGGGTGTGTTGGGGCTGTCCTTGGCAGCCCATTTTACCTGGTATAGTCCACTAGACATTAATAAAAAAAAACATTCCATTCGAAGATGAAATTGATGAACGATCATTCTTCATTTTTAATCTCTCTCTTCAGGTAAAGACGCGCATGCAAGCCCAATCAGCGGAAGTGATCGCAGTTGGCTTTCAACACGGGCATACGGATGAAATTGCAGCATTTAGATCCCTCTGGAGAGAGGGTGGTTTGGCAGGTCTTTATCAAAGGTGCTTTGCCAATTGCCCACGGATATTCGTCGGCTCAGCCACGCAGTTGACAATGTTCAGTCTTGTCACTGATTGGCTGCGACCGTTTCAAGTAAGCTCACATGAAAAGCGCAAGTAAACAAGACGAAGTAAATATCTTTTGAATGCATAAGTGCATTAGAAATTTCCTTCTATTCTTAAAAGTCTTTAACATTCAGGAGATGATTGTGTCTAGAGACCATGGTCATTTCTATTCTCTTCAACTAATTTTTTTCAGATTTTTGACAATCACCCGCTGACACTCACATTTTGTTCCGCCCTCCTCGGTGGTAGTTCCGTTGCATTGACAATGCAGCCATTCGACGTAATCGCAACTAGGCTCTACAACCAAGGTTATTTTTCACAAATCACTTTATTAAGAATTCATAAAAATACTTTAAGAGACGTTCTCACTCTTAAATTGATTGATGACAGGCACGGATTCAAGTGGTAAACCCCTGCTGTATCGTGGCTTTCTCGACGCATTGATAAAAATAAGTAAAACTGAGGGCTTACTCGGTTTGTACAAAGGAACTTTCCCCACTTGGATGCGAATAGCACCGCACACAGTACTATGTTTATGCTTTTATGAACAATTAGACATTCTGTATAATCGCATATTTGTGAAATAGACGAATAAAAAAAATTACAATAGGCACGTTGGCATTTGTGTGATGACAGTGAGCGGAAGGATCGCTTGATTTATTGATATTACGAGTTCTCAATATCCTGCCTCCGAGAGCTGAATCCCCTTGATAATAGAGAAGCTGTCAGAGAGGTGTCAACGCCTCGAGTTTCTGGTAGATAGTACCTGCAAGTATTTCATTTCATCGACGCATGAATACATTAACTCATTGAGCTAGACTAATTAAATTTTTTCATTTTACTTTCCGTTATTGCAATAACGAATTTCATCTACCAGTTGTGTGATCATACCTGGCAAAAAGTCCCACTAATATAGTGGATAACGCGAATAGCAGGAAGACCAAGGGCCCCATGATAGCCTCCAATGGTGGGAAAAGCATTCCCACGATAAAATTACCACCCCAATTGCAAACACTACCTAGAGACATGGCAGCAGGTCTCGGTCCCACTTGAAATAATTCAGATCCAATGAAGTAGGGGATGGGCCCTAGACCAATGCCATAGAACAATACGTAGGCAAGAACTGTGATTGTGCAGAGCCAGGGCATGAAAGCTGCAGAATCCTTGAAAATATGACAACGTAAAGAAAACAATGATCTATTAGTGCTGGACTAGAAACAATGAATAAATTTCTATCGTTACGAAAAAATAAAAGTAATTTGATATTTGGACTTACGATAGCTTTCAAGGAGATACAAAGCACCATAAGACAGACTGCACTGGCAATGGAACTGCTCAAAAAGAGCAATCTCCTGCCAAACCTCGACATTAGCCACACAGATATAACAGCCATTCCAATGTTAATAAGTCCAGTCCCAAGTGTGGCATATTGTGCACCAGTGGCGTTCAAATTCGACTTCTTGAATATAATATTCGAATAATAAAAGACCGCGTTGATTCCACTCAACTGCTGACCCAACTGTAAAGACGATACTAAAAGCAATGGCAGTCTCACGGACGGATCACTCAGGACACGGCGCATTGTCCACGTATCCATGGTGGTACGTGCAGTAGCTTCTTCTCTAAGAGCCCGTATTTCCTTCTGAAGGAGACTAACATTGAGATTTCGTAACCGACGGAGCTCTGAAAGACTAAAAAAATTAATAAAATTCATCTCCTGAGAACTTTTTTCATAAGTTCATAATCAGTAGGTGGAAAGGAGATGAATAAATCTGGAGATGGTCATACGGAAGCTTTCTGGACCAACCTTGAATTGCCGTGTCTTCTTGTCCCTTAATAATGTACAAATACTTGGGGCTCTCGGGCAGAACCTGCAGAATTATCAGCGATATTGCACACAGGGGTGCAAAACAAGCCAGCATGAGGTGCCAGTGCTCAGCTGTACCTAGGACAGCTTGGAGACCGGCAACTTGACCGAAGAATACACCAACGGTGATTCCTAGTTGACAGAGAACACCCACTGCCCCTCTTTGTCTCAAAGGGGCTATCTCAGTCACATACGTGGGTAACACACTCGTTGCAATACCTCCAGAGAGTCCTGAAGAAGCATTGATGAATGAGGAATCAAAAAAAGTCAGTTAGATTGATTTTTTCTTGTTCTTTGCCAAGGGAAAAAAATCTAATCATTGATTCAGAAAGATGATTTTTTTTTCTCTAAATATTTATCATGATGAGGACTCACCGACCATCAGCCGTCCAAGCATTAAAACTTCCACTGAATTCAATGTAGGCGCTAGCAGGAATAATATCGCACCGATGATCCCACATATATTTCCGATAGCTAGAGCTCCTCGTCTCCCATATTTATCGGCAATCCAACTCGCTAGGAGGGAGCCCGTTACTCCACCGATCAGAAATATCGACACCACTGCCCCCCAGATTATGTTCAATTCAGTCTTATCTAACTGTACGGCATACCGCTGTTGGAAGCTTGAGTTGCAGAAGGCTTGCATGATCTAACGAATAAGAGGAAATATGTAAGTTACTGGATTGTAATAACTATTGTTTTTTATTGGAAAAGAGGGAGAGTGTATTACCTCTGCTGGATTGTTCATGACACCGATGTTGAATCCAGCTGGCAGTGCCGATCCAAAGCAACAAGTGATTCCCCCGAGCACGACGAGGGGAGTCCAGGCCCTGGCTGTCGAGGCCTCATCCTCGATCTCCTCATACTTCTCATCTTCGTCTTTCTAAAAATGTTGGAGAGTCGGGTGGTAAGTACCAACTTTTATTTGAAATGGAGTAAACGACGTGTTTTGGGATAAAAAATTCTGAGGTCAAATTTTATGAAGATATTGGAAGCTTTATTAGAGAACGAGGCGATGTCTCAGTATTTCTTTTATCAGCACTCAAATTTATCACAGAATATGCATTACGATTTTCTCGGACTAGAATTTTTCTTAATTGTTCTCCGTGGAAGACTGAAATCTTCAACTAATCGTAAAAAATGAATCACCACTGAATTCCTGAAATTCTCACGATTCAATAGAGTTCGGTATATGAATGTTTTATACCCGATTCGATAAATTTATGCTCATAACGATAATCAACCCCGGGTTGCGCGTTATAAGACGTGGCCACACCGTGACTGGCTGGATGCCCTTACATGAAATAAAACTCTAGCAATATTCTTATCATCCAACGTAAAGATCTAAATCAATTGATTTTATCGAGCCAACGACCGAGCGCTCATTACTAGGAGGGAAACATGAGTGGGATATGAATTGTAAATATGAACCTTAAATGATTGTAAAAATTTTGTTTTGCAACATTCCTCCTCGTTTTTTTTCCATACTTATTATTCGATACTTACTTTGTCTTGTAAACCTTTGGACGGTGTGAGTGCAGCTGTTTTCTTGTTTTGCAGGCACAAAGTCGATGCGTCAGTATCTAAAAAAAATGAATTAATATTATGATTACAAACATTTCACGGGATATTTTATAAATTTCCTGTTGTGGGTGGTGCATCGTGAGGTGTTCAGCTCAAAAAATTATATAGTGAACGACGTAAAAAAAAGTTGAATCAATTTAATCAGGGCCATTATAGGATTTTTAATATTCTGACAGATGTATTTTCAAATATTTCCATAATCTTGTAAATTTTCTCATGTACCATAGTCTGTTTCGTTTTGGCTGACTTTCTTTTAGATTTTTGTCTCAATGTAGAAACAGATGTTCTCACTATTTCTACGAGAGCAAAAACAATTTACCTGCAGTCATTGTCGAAGCAGTCACACAAAGTCTCTCGCTTATTCACAAACAAGTCACGGTCATTCGGAACTATCGTTAATGATGTAGCGTTCTATCCGGTTGATAATGCGCAAGTGACACGAGTAGTAGTCCTCACCACCTAAGAAACGCACATTGTCAATGAAATTTCATACGCTGACGCCTACTGTCCACAGCACGAGGTTATCATAACTCGTGAAAAAAAAAAACTCTGGCTGCTGACCAACTTGCGCAATTTATTGGATTAGGAATTTATTGCATGTTGCTACTTCCCTACTTAACTCCACCTATTCTCATTACTAACTTTATCAAGCCAAAGGAACATAAGGACTGCCAACTCATGACCCTCCTGGCCGCGGCAAGCGCAGCGAAATTAATTAATCATGTAATTGTTCAGTGCGATACCCTGTGCGACGGATGTCAGTCGTAATCAGCTGATGCCAGGGGGGCCTATCACTCAGGAGGGTGTCCACCAGTATAAAGAGTAGTCTCATAACCCCCGAGTTCCGTTGAACCCGGATAGCTCAGTAAAACCATGGGAGTTTCTGCTTTACCGCTGAAATTTGAAACTTTCGCCCGTCCACGGGCGACATCTGGAGGAGGGACGGGCGTGATGGAGTTTCCCGCGCTACGTCGTCATTTGTTAGTCCCTAAAAATGTGCAACATCTTCCAGATAAGTCGAGTCTTACCGTGTCTTATCAGTTGTGCAAAAAAATCATTCGGAATCCGCGGACGGAGGAGGCGATCGACGAGGTTCGTATGAGTAATGTCTCGGAATAACTCTGATATGGCGTAAGCCATTTGCAAACATGAGGGGCTGATATTTCCTCATTACTCAGGTCTTCGTAGAAATAATTGGATTTTTGAGATTTGGACAAAGGACATTTCCTAAAAAGTTCCCTGAATGCTCCCAATTTTTGGTATTTTTTCATTTGAAATTTGAAGGCTACGGTCTAGCAGTGTTTTCACAATTTTGTGATTGTTTGGGTTTAGATCCCAAACCCCTGAACCCACCCCAAACAACAATCCAATGAATGCCCAAATGGCGTCTCCCGTTTATATCTATCAATTCTTCTCCATTTCCTGAAATCATCATCGACTGAATTTTCTTTCAAAATTTCAGGAATGCCCCCAGCATACGGGCGAAAAAAATGTCTGAAAGAGTGTCGTCTCGTATTCACATGATAGTCCCCGGGTCCTGTCTCTCCCCCATGTATATTCGTAGACGTCGAAACGTGACGGTGGGTGGGAGCTCTCGCGTGAAGAGCTTCAACTCAAAGAGTAAACTGGGGAGTCGTTACGGCTCAGTCTGTCCACGGCCGTCCGTCAAGTCAACTTGGTCAGGCCGTTGTGCAAGAGTACTGGCCTATGATAACGACTGATTGACTCTACTCGATCGACAATTTGTTTATCCGCGTGATGTGTTAAAGCCATACGAGTGAATATTCGCAGATGGAAAAGTGCTGAAGTGAGTGAAGTTTTTTTTCATTGGGAAAAAAATGCGTGAAAAAATGTGTGACATGTCATTAACAATGTTTATCGTGTTATCGGTGGGATTGTCTTCAATCTCATTGACGAAAGCATTCAACATTGAATCCAGGCACTACACGTCGTACACGAAAGAGTCCAAGTCAATGTTTGGGTTCTCGGTTGCTGAATACCGGGATAGCAGCAGACGTGGATGGTGAGTAATTATTTTATCGATATAAAACATTCAATTAAAAATTGAAAATTAGGTCGGAATAGAACAATTTTTGAGAAAAATTCGAGGGAAATTATGAGTGATGTTGTCAAATATGCGATCACTCCTGGTCCTGAAGTATCATCTATAAAATAGAAGTTGGGAAATTGCCCCCTCCCCCCCCATATCTTTCCTTACATATTTTCCAGTATTTATTAAAATTGTAGGTGACCACCACGTCATGTCAGGGAAATTCGCTGATGCGTAGGTTCACTCACCGAATTTCTGAAATATTTCTGGAACGTTCAAAGCGGGGGCTCAATTTTTACCTTCTTTATCTAATGAGAGGGCTAATTACTCAGGAATTTCGGGAATAGTTAAGCGTTAGGACATTGAAACCGGAAGCTCTGGCTCTTCGTTAAAGTCACCCTCTAGTCCTCCAACGCTCGCCATTAATTCCGAAAATAGAGTTGAAACCAAAACGCTTATTTATACAATCGAATATCGTATTTCGCAGAAAATATTAGGGGAGAACGAACACTTTCAGTTTTTCAAATCCATTGAAATGCCGAGGAATTACGACAGTTGCTTTCTTATGCAAAATAAACCGTTGTCGAGTTTTAGATATATTTTTTTAAAATAAGTCTCAGTCGCTCTCTCACGTTTTCTAATTATTCCTCCAAATGTCCCAAAAATTACCCCGCATTTGCCTGAAAAAGCGACAACAACAAAAGAACGAAATAAAACGGAAGAATTTATGTGAAACAGGTGTGTCCCACAGTTGCCTTAATGTTTCCGAGCAAAAAATAAACCAAGAAAATGTAGTTTGAGTGCATTTGATTGAGAAGATAACAGGAGAAGAAAGAAAAAAGTGAGACGCGTGGGTAAACCTCGGGGACGTGATATACGTGAGCGTTTGTTGCAGCCTTCGATTACCATTTTTTCTCCAATCTTTACGATTCATCTTCACTGGGACATTCCCTTCGTGTATTTCATGAATGAAACTCACCATTTGTGCATCCAAGTGCCATTGCAACACTTGTTTCCATCTATATCGTCAACCTAACATTCACCTTCATTGGTTTTTTCATTTTGGTTTAACACCAAATTAAGATCTGACCTCCTGTCGAGTTGTTTCGTCGAGTATAAAACAGACGCATGTGGAATATACGAGTGGGTGTTAGAATATGTAGGCGGATTCGAACGCAAACCAAGCGAAAGAGGTCGATTTTTAATCCATACCATTGATATTTCTTTTTCACATCATTATTTTCACGTACATTAATGAAAGACCACGAAAACAGGAATTTTTTCAAACTATTCATATTTATTCCTATTGTACAATACTTAATGTATTGTCAAGCCTACCAAAATTTGAGAGTTTCAATTTCATCGAATGTCATGAAAAAACGGTTTCCATTTGGCAAGAAAAAACGTCAGAGCTAGATTCATCGGCTGACGTGTTTTTTTAACGCGAAATCAGCTGACGCATATTCTAACGCGACTCTCGGCCGAATCGATACTCTAAATATAGGAATTATCAGTCCAAAATGCTTTCGTAAGTGATGACCGGATTACTGTAATTTCTAATTTAAAACAATTTATCTCATTGAACTCGGCAAACATAATGGTTGGATCGAGTGGCGAGAAGGTCGATCGTCACGACACGATTTTTTTCTCAACGCGATTTACCTGGGAGTTTTATCTCATTGACGCGGCTCGTTGATATGGAAAATAATACCAACGGTGAAATCCGATCTCGCTAATGTGCGGTTAGAAAATGTTCTCTCTGTGCTTTAGAAATTTAAATTATGGATTTCATCTAAATCGTTTAATATATATCACGATAATGACGGAAATTTTCACAGTTAAATTCCTATAATATTTTGCAATCGGTAGGCGCAAATATTCAGTAAAACTTCCCTCAACCCTTTGATAAATTAATCGCCTGAATATTCGCCCATGTGACAATGAAAAAACATCTCTCCTCTCTCGTATTTCCGGTGCTTAATTTCACTGTCACGTGCACACGACGAATACCCCCTGAGAATAATAATCTACTCGATGACTTCTCATCACCTCAATTTTTCAAATCTCCCAACGAGAAAATTTTGTTGATACGACCAAGTGAATAAAGAGGTGAGATAAGATGAGTTGTAACCCGCGGAAAGGATAATGAGGCTCGCGTGAGGCACGTGCTCCAAGACGGCCCGGCAGCCCAGCCGTTATTATACCCTCCTCCAGAGAATGCCCCAAGGGCACATTATGCACAACCACCGGACTCAATTCCTCTTGTTAGAAAAATTGTGGTATCACCTGTCTGGAATGAGATGAAATGGGATACGAAAATTTGCTAAATGTCACGTATCAAGTCAACCTAATGATAAACTAATTAATCTATTAATTATGGGTGGATGGAATGGGAGAGAAGAACTCCCAAGAGTTCAGTGAATCCTCAGGTTATTCTTGCCGATGAAATAAAATATTATAAAAATATTCCGACTCAGGTACCGTAAAGAAATCTTGAATGTTGAAGAATTTTTTATTTATTAAAGTGGTGAGTTATTTTTACGCTCTGTTTCGCCAAAATTTCACAATTGAGGGCGAAAAATTACGAAATAAATTGCCGAATTTACGTGGCCATTCTTGCAATTGAATTTCTGATTCAGACTTTGTATTGAATTTGACCTTGCTCGCGAATTGATACATCATTTTTATTGTATTTTTGCTGGTGGTACGATTTCCAAGAAATCATAGGAGCCTCTCCCCAGTGCAATTAAAATAGCCATTTGAAATGACCTCATCGGGGACATGAGTGAACGAAATGCGAGCGCCCCTTTTTATATCCCTGGCCCGTTGCTTTGTTTCCTAAAGTCATTCAGAGCCTTCCATCTCAATTCCTGGATTAACACTCCAGTGTAATAGGAGTTATCGCGTTCTAGTGCTGCACGAAACAACAAGAGAAGATAGAACGCAACACGTGCCGGTTATTTCAGTCCCTCCAGCTAACAAAATGTCCCTCGCATCCTTCCTGAAACCGTAAAACGATTTTTTGACTCCGGTAGACTCCGTAGATCCGCCATATGGTGGAGTACTGTGTCCTTCTGGCCCTTGTCAAAAATTCATTGTTGAGTGAGCCTCACACGAGTGCTTTCTAACACATGTCCTCACCAAGACTCCAAGAAGAACCCTCCAAATTTTCATTTTTTTGGTCCGATCATTACCATCAGAAAACGTGGAGTATTGTTCTCGTATTGTCCAGTTAAAGGTCTATCTAATTAGGTATTACTTAGGGAGAATTTTATTATTTCTACAAGACCTTCCGTAATTTTTATTGAACTTTTATTATCAGTTCCGAAGTATGAAACCATTTGTCTCAGTCAACAGCTGATTTGTAGCAATTTATCTATTTTCAACTGTATTTTGTTATCGGCCAACGGTGAAGCCCTCCCACCGTCAAAAAGTAAGTTTACAAGATGTGTTTTAAGCCAAGTGATTTACTGTTTGACTGGCGATTGTTTGGTTTGGGAAAATACAGTATAGTGAAGTGAGTAAAGGCCGCCGAGTGTGAGCCAGCCGTTGACCATGTGGGCGCCAGGCACATTGCGAAAGCCACCCGTGTGTCACCCAGCAGGAGGGGCAGGTAAACGCCACCCTTTGGCTCTCAATCCGCGGAATAGCCACTGGATGTTTTAAAGACTCAAAAGAGATCTAAACCTGTTTTCCACTCTCTCGGATCATTTATCTCAATTGTATTTATTTTTATGATTGAAAAATCAAGTCTCGCTTTGTCAGTCTAGAGCGTCAATGGCTTATTGATATGATGAACAAACAGAGTGAACTGTTTGAAACCAGTTAATTATCCCGGGGTAATCGAATTAATTAATTATGGATATATTTAACATGAGAATTAATCTCGTTGAGTCTTGGTTGACGCTCCACGACGACCCAGTTTCAACTCTCGACCCAGCCATTATAACCATTAAATCGATTAATTGCGTAAGACCATCGCCAATTGGTCGCGGAGACATTGCGCGACTTTGGGACAAAAAAATTTATGATCATTTTTCGTTCCACCGTGTTTTTGCTTCCGAATGGGCGGATCGTTATCATTTGAATTTAATGTTCGAATTTTCAGTACTGGAATTCTTGAGAAATTCCATTGAACTCTTAACATGGCGTATAATTAATCCCCCATTCATCTATTTTCAACATATTTTGACCACTCATTAGTCGCAAGTGAGAAGCCGGATGAAATAAATTTGTCGGTGAAAGCCCGGTGAAACGAAGAAAAGGCGCAATCTCTCTCTCTCTCTCTCTCTCTCTCTCTCTCTCTCTCTCTCTCTCTCTCTCTCTCCTTTTTCTTTCTCGAAGTCAGCGGGTGTGTATTGAGGAAGGTGCTCCTTATAAAGTAGCAGCGATCCCTCTCACATATTCGAATCAATACGCCTCCGTGCAGGCATATATATATTGCGTCATCGACTCATATGTCCGTCGCACACGCTTTTAACATGCGTATACACAATCGTTTCAATTTCCCCTCTCTTTTCCATTGGTATATACACCTCGTTCAGTGCACATTACATTCACGAAATATTCTACGTGGAACGCGTCATGATGATCGACGTGGGCAGACGTGACATCCTGTCTTACTTTCGTTTTATTTTCTCAGTAGAATGTTTTTTTCAAAGTCTTCAAATTGGTTGAATGTGATTTTCAATTTTGTCCTGGTTATGTAGTGTATTAAATTAATAATTCAAAAAATAATGAATTAAATTTTAATTAAAAATCTAAAACTAAAGTCCTCTGACTAGGCTTCATCCAGAGAATTCGGATAGAAAGCATTTTATTTGATTTTTCTTTCATTTCCCAGTTTTGGATAGAATTTCGCTGTCAGTACAGCGAATTGGAGATTCGGTGGATGCGAAAGGTTGTCGTCCACACCGGTGGTAGATCGGTTCCCAAGATTACGCATCCAGTGAAAAGAATGACGGAATACGACAGCCGCGACATTGGCCAGTTGTTGGGTTGAGAGAGGGGCATTGAGCAATTCGCCAAGTACGGTGTTGGTGAGACGATGGAGCCGTCCGATTTTCCCAAATATGGCATTATAAATGCACACCAATGTAGCCACTATCGTCCATGTAATAAGTCAATACGCCGCTTCTAGGACGTGAATTAATGCCTCTACTGTACGTGCACATTCAATCTACTTGTCACCATTTTATTTCTCCCCATTATCATCCACCGAAGAGATAGATTCAACTTTAGCCGGAGATTTATTTTCAGCCGAAAGCGCTGACAAAATGCGAAAATGCGATTTTTGTGATAAATTGTCGAAGTGAAAATAACCTCCAATTGATTATTATTACTCATGAGTAATCTGCGAATGAGGCTTGTCACCATTTAAGGAATTCTGTGCAATCACTTTCGTGGTTGCACTCGCGTCCAAAGGGACTTGTCATCTAAAACCGGCCTGCGAATTGTAACGGTATAAATACAACTCGAGATAAACATTAAAGTCAAAGAGATCTGCGGAATTTTCATCATTTCAGCGTGGGAAAGATAATTTGATTCAGATAGCCGATATTTTATCATAGTACCCTCACCCTTCTCTCCCCCTCGATCAACCGGTTTCATTCAGGGATAATGTGAAAAAGAGGGAAGCGAAATAAAAAATTCATCAGCATCGCTAAATACCATGTAGTTGGCTGAATAATAATGAGGGTACGAGATCGATTAACTCTATTGATTGCCGTCTTTGGATCTGCTGATTACCAAGGTGAAGTGTACGACTTTTGAAATGTTGTGTAAAAGTTATGTCCTTCCTACATGAAGAGACTTATGTAATCAGCATATGCATATGACACACTCGACTCACTCGTGCATTTATGAATTCATCTTCCTTACTATTTACCAGGAGGATCAGTGGGTCAAGGATGAATTTTTTGCACAATCAGGGGACTTTTTTTTTAATAACAATGAGGCGCATTGTTACAGTCTCATTTCAGTGGAGAATACAAATGATTTTTTCACGTGCGATTCTTAAGTGTAACATATTAGGAACTGGTGAAATATCATTGGAAAAGTAAAATATTTACTCACAAACCCTTTGGTTGATGGGGAACTCCTTCCGAAGGCCCTAGATGTAAAAAACTCAGCCACTTCCGTCCTTTTCATTCCCGAGTTTGCATTATCAAGGAGGTTGAGTAAAGAAGGGTGTTTCAATCCTAATGGATGCCGTACAATGCTTTCACGTTTTTTCCACTGAATGAGAAAGCCCTTTTTCCATGGAGTGCAGTCACATTTGAAGTGTCTTCGTGATAAATTGTACCCGGAGTCCAATCATGTTAATGCATGACCCCGCTGACTGTTTCGGCGGAGCAGAAGGGGATTGGCGGGATAAGGAAGGTGGTCATTAGAGGGGCAAATGCACGAGCCCTGAGTCAATAATGATAATGGGCAATTTTAGGAACTCCGGTGTTGTTAAGTTAATTGAAGGCAGTTTGCTACGTTGTTAGACACCTTGGAGATATGGCACTGTGAATTGTGCGTGACTCTTGTGCATGCTTCGCCGATTATTTTTTCACTCGATGGAGTAGACAGATTTGATGCACTAACTGGCCAGGGATTTCGTCAATTATTATTAATTTTAAAATTATTTTATGAGGTTTTTTATTAAAGCTTTTCATTTTACTGCGTTTTAGGGTGATTGTGGGTGCCCCAGAAGCTCAGACCTCGCAGCCAAAAGTCTACCGAGGTGGATCAGTCTATCGATGTGACGTAGCTCTCGATGACAATTGCGTTCCCATTGAGTTTGATGCACAAGGTAAAGTAAAATAATTTCCTCCTTTTTGAGAGATCAATAGCATAAGTAATTTTTTTTTCAAAACAAAGAAATTATGTGAAAAGAGTAGAGTTCCAAATGGGTAAAAAAAAAAATGAGGGAATCTCCGTGTATTACCTAAGCCCCTCACATTTTAATTTTCGACCCCCATTATGCTCCATGATTTTCTCCACCACTGGCGCAGCCAGACCATGATCTTACGCGCCGCTAAAACTCGCTGCTCGGTGTGAATGTGGAGCAATCTATTTTTACGTGCTTTAAACCCTGGCGTTGAACCTAAGGAGGTTCTACCACACATACCTAAATCTCTCTGCTCCCTGTAATAACTCGGAAGAAACTAGCATTTGCCTGACATTCATATTATTTTCCCCTCACTCGGTAAATCTCATTACACCATTGAAAACCTGTTGAGGGTATCTTGCGATATTGACCAACCATCAGAATTGACACACATATCACCACCGGGATCTCCATTATGGTCAATTAGTCTCTACCCATTTGCCTCTTGTTCGCCTCGTTTGAACATATTGTTACCATCCCCGTAATTAGCCAGTGGTATGCGCGATCTTAACATGGAGCTTCACTACGTTGTCCAATTAGAATTGAACAGCGGTACAGCGAGTCGTCGACCGAGGGGTAACAGATGCATGTGTATCGGGGAAAATACCATACAGTCAATTGACTAACTCAATTGTATTCTCATACCGTAGATTGTCAATATGTTATTGACATTGTTGGATTTTTCCTCATGAATATGAACACACCCTGTTCACGCTTTGATTTTTCGGTCTAAACTGTATTTTCGGAGGTGATAAATCTGTCGGCTCACAATTCACCTCAATCTATTCAAATCTATTCAAAAATATGTTAAACAATCCCTAACAGCTTTTTAAATACCACAAATTCGGCATTTCTATCTCCGGTATTCAAGGGCATTAGTATTCATCCAACGTCCAGGGAAAACGGTGTCCTTTAGCAGTACGTCCTTAGAGGTTACTCACACGTCAAGCCTGGCACACCCAGTGGTCTTTCATTCCCCTGGCCACGGCAGTTGTTGATACGTGGAATTAAACCAACAAGAAACTGGCACTTGCCTAATAGAGAGAACCGTAAGGAGAGTCCTATTCGTGATGTAGGGACGACACGATAGCCTCTTCGGCTATTACCGGATAGGAGAAGTTGCTCTCGAGAGCTGCGATTGTAGATTCACAGACTCCCCATTCTCCTTATCTCCCCATCCATGACCAATACCACGAATAGGGGAATGGGCATAACTTACCCTTTCATGGTGCATCATTGTGAGATGTAACGGTCTCACTTCTTGCTGAGATGAGTCGAGCTGTCCTGTTGACACCTGTTTGTTTGGGGACTGATTAATTGGAAATTGTCTTATCAGATCTGGGGAATTTTGAGTCATCCTCTGGATGATGTCATTTGATTGATGCGAGATGAGTCGTATGGCTGTGACATGGATAGATTGAAAAATTGAGTGGAAATTACAGTGACTGGTTAATTGTTTAAAAAAGTGATTAAAATTATTAGTGTTTTTTTTTCTGGGCACATGCGAAGTGGGAAGAAATGTAAAATAGTCATGTGGGTGGTTGAATTACTGTTGCATCGTTAGAGTCAGTTGGCAGGTGAAGTAAATAACATTTGTCAGATGAAAACGAGGGAGGTGGTACAAAAGTAAAATGCATATACAAGGTAGTGGTATATCATGGGGATTTAATACTTCTCAAAGGCCAGGTGCACATACCCCGAGACATGACCGGTAACTTGGTCGTTTTATTCTATTTACCTTGAAGTTTACACCTTGCCCATGAGGCTCAGGGAAGGAGGTATATATCAGGACCAGGCGACATATTAGGTTACTTGGAGGCACTTGAGATGGTGCGTGAGTCAACGCTCGTTGAATCAACTACCTCCGCGGAGTGAGGAGGAAAAGACATGGGGAGTTAACTCGATCGAATTTTTCATCCTATATGGTACCGTTAATTCACCTGCAACTCACCATCAATTGATTACATGGGAAATTAAACGCAAGGGGGATAGTATGACTGGCATTTTCATCATTTGAAATGCGACAAAAATGCGATGTTCTTCCATGTTTGTCACTGAGGTCCATTCCGATGGCACCATCTACTTTGTAAGGGTTTAAATTACATTCGCAAAATCTTAAATGAAAAAAAAAACATAAACCCGCCTATTAACCGAAAACATAAAAAAACAAGGAATTTTTTGTACGGATCCCTTAATTCACCTGCAACTGGCAATTTCATCAACTGATCACATGGGAAATTAAAGACAGGGGATATTACGACTGGAATGTCCAGATTTTTTATTCATCACTGGCTTACATGACTCGGATTCCGTATTCCAAAGGGAGGGGAGACAAAAAAGTGCAGTTTAGCACGAGAATTAGCGAGTGGTTAGGGTCGTTCCAGGATGAAACGTCATTGTTTCGAAATAAGTCAAACGTACTTCCGGTACGTTCGTCGACCGTCACGGACGAGGGGTCGCCCTATCGGGATGCTGATTAGGCGCCCACAGGCATCCATAACTTCAACAGCGAATACAGCTTTCCCTCCACGTGACAATAAAATTTTATGCTTTTTGTTTACAAACCTATTGCCCCCGAGTTTTCCGGGGAATGACTATAAAATTTGCATTGCTCACTGTTTCAGGGCACAATTTGTTGCAAATACCCAACGGTCCAGATGCCTACGTACAGATTGACAACAAAACTCTTCAATGGTTCGGGGCAACAGTCTCAACATCGCTGGTTGATGGTGGTCCAATCCTGGTGAGTAAGGAAACACATGTTATTTTTTTTTTTTTCAACTCCATTGAAATATGTTTTAACGAGGCAAATACCCACTGAGAAAATGACACCGATGAGTGAAAAATCACAGAGTCAGGCAGTTGGATATCTCGTATTCTCCTGCTGTACAGTATATTTCGTCGCATTAAGAGTTACAAACCATCGTCGAGCCAGCAAAACTCTCGTCTCCTTCCAACCGAGGGTAGTTATGTAGAGGAGCCTCTCTATTTTGGGAAGGAAAAACAAGCCGTCTCGGCTCTTGATTCTAGACCGCGAAGCTCTCTTCCGTAAAAAATCAGTGAAACAATGGACAAATTTATTTTAGTGAAAATGAACGCTGGGGGGACGGGAGGGACGGGACGAGGCGAAATAGATACTTTCGTCGTCTTTTTACATGTTAATGACCCGATACATTTTTGCTGATTATCAGTGGAAATTAGTAAAATCAATTCCTCAAAAAATAAACATTTATCGTCGAGAATTTTACATAATATATCAAGATAATTCCCAAAAAAAAATGTCATTTGTGTCAGTTGTCTGACAAATGGAACCTCTTGATGGGAATGTCCAACGATATCAAAAACATCCGGGGAACTTATCAGTAAAATATTGGAATTCTTCCGGTGGCATATTTTACTGTATGTTGAGGCCTGCATTAGAATGCAACTGATGAAAGAGAGTGTAATCTAAGCCCAAAGATCTCGCAGTTGGGCCTTTCCACGACTTTTATTTTCCTCCCCTTGCCGATCCCCCCCGGTGGTATACCTTTCTTGCCCCCATCGTGCCCCACGCCGGTCTCTATGAAGTAGCGCCAGAGCTATCTATCTTGATATGTGCGTTCTCGCGTACTGATCTATCGTACGGTATTCACTCATGAGGTTAGTTTTGTCCGAGGGAGGAAGGGAGGGGAATAAGGGAGAGAGATAGAAATAAAATGAGAATGATCATGGCACATACGCCATCCGGCGTATTCACATCACGCACGTTTGCGGTGGAATACGCTCCTCCCTGTCTTGGGCCCTCTCTTTTTCCCTTCGATGGTAGCACGTGGAAGGCTCAACGGGTTTCGACTCCCAACTCCCATCCCCTCGAATTTTTTATCCATGTTTTTGTTCACATGGGCAATGATCGATGGCAATAATCCTTTAAGAATTCAATTTTCCATTTGCAATTGATACATTTCTCAAAATACGTTTTTTTTCTGGAGAAGTTATTCAAACGACTTGTTTATTCATATGAATATCGCGGCTGAGAGAAGCCGCTGAAGATATAGTCCACTAGAAATATTATGGTGGACTGAAATAGGTTGACCTATCTCTCACTCAAATTTCAGAGCAATATCTTTGAATCGAAGGAACAGTAATCAATATATCATATAATAAAGTGACATAGCAGATAATTGATTCAATAGGAGAGATTTAATGACTAGAAAATATTGGTTATGTGTAATACGATATGGAATGCAGCTGCATTCTACACCGCAAATGATCGAGTTGATGTTATACGTGATGCTATGCATCAACACATTCTAGGTAACTCGAGATCCAGTAGCTGAATGTTGATAATATTTACATATCCGCAATTTTGTTCATTGAAACTGGAGACAAAGGATGAACGGAAAGGTTTCCCACGGTGTGAAGGGACAGTGTCAAGGATATTGAGAACAATTCAATGCTCCCCGGGTCGGAGTATAATCAGTACAGTACTAATGCACGTACATGTTGATTGCCATCCGCAATAGTTCCTGTGAACACATTAAATTAGCGCCTCTTATCTCACACAAGTTCAATGCTAGATACTTTTTTGTAGCGCTATGCGATGCCATTCGCATTGTAAAGCCCCGAGGCGACGTTCCCGGGGGCTATAGAATTATCGTCATTAGCTCCGGAACGTAATTGATGTTTTTTTTTTGTTTCCCCTCTCCACTCAACTGGAAGATTTTTATTTGAGGATAAATTGATTTTTTAGCGTACGATATTTGTCCTGATGTTAGTTAATGGGCATTAGGACTTTGAGTTGGACCGATGGAACTAGCCACATGTTTGTGACGTTCGTGTGTAACAGTTATGCGTGATAATTTCACAAAGACCTCACTGCAGCGAATTGTGAACAATGACAGAGTGCAGTGTTGTGCCTTGTGTGCAATTATTCGCCTCACTCGTTCAAATTCTATACATACATGATGTATAATGGTAATGCTCGTGTCCCCTGTAGTGTGTGATTCTCTGCGCAACGACGAATACGTGGTTTTCAATTCGGCTATTGTGGGGGGACTTTTAAAGATGGTTTTTAACATGGCATAATTAATGTCTCAACTTCCCCCAATTTATAAATGAAAAATATTTCCAAAAGTATTCAAATGTTCTTGATGATAATGTGAGAAGTCATTGAATGGAAAATTTACTCTCGCCTGGAGACACTGTGACTTGGATGAAAATAATTCCGTCCTCACGGCTGATATCAATTTCCAATAAAATAAATAACAAAAAAAAAATTGGAGATAAGGTTCACCCCAAGGACCTTTGGCGGCCGATCTGAAAGATCCCGACTGCACAGCGGCCGCGTTAAATTCAGTGGCTTTTTTATATCATTCTTATTCAAGTGCATCTCGACTCTTCTCTCTCTCTCTCCCTCTCTCCCGAGAAATTCACAAATCTCTTCTATTCCCTAAACGACGTTGTTTGTGCACCGACATCTCCCCGCCTTGAAATTTCCTTTTTTACCGCTAGCCAATTCGTCCATCCTTATCCCCAGCCCTTCTATCTCATGCCCTTTTATACATGTATACATTTATTTCTTTATTTTATTCTGTTTGCGCGCCGTGTGTCTCGCGCCATCGCCGCAGCATCTCTCGTATTTTGGAGATGCAGTCAGCAGATTGCCGACAGATGTTTTACGTTCCGGTCCTCTGTGTCTCTTTCCTCCTCCGCAAATCTCAATTTTTTCCCCCTTTTTTTGCTCACAGGAGTGCATTTAAAATCACATTATTTTTGTCGTAAATTGCAGACTTACCGACAACAATTATAAAAAAATATTTTAACATATTATATTACGGCGTTGTGCGAAAAACTTCACTTCTTCGGCCTAAAACGATATTGGCACGGAAACAAATTTTCCCCGCTAGTGAAAAAACCCATAAAAAATAATCTCCGATAGATCGATTTTATTTCTTCAACACTCGGTTAAAAAAATCGTAAGTAAAGAAAAACACAATCACAAAACGGCAAACGTGTTTCTCGTGCATTGAGCACAATCGTGGAAAGGAAGAAATAAAAATAAAGGTAAATGAAAGAAAAAAAAAAAAAAAGATTCAGACGTCTCACGAAGAAAGTAGCTATGGTCAGCCCAGCGGAACGAAGGAACAATCGACTGGTAAAATATGGGCAAGTCCTGACGATAAAACTGGTGGCGGCTTCCTCGCGGTGGCCTGTCGTTGTTCCCAAAAAAATGAATAAATAAATAAAGAGGATAAAAATGGATAAAAAAAACACAATATAAACAAAAAGAAGGGGGGAAAAATGCATCGATTAAAAAGGCCACGAAACAGCCACCAGGAGACAATCGTGACCCCAACGACCCGCGCTGAAAGCAGAGCCTTGTATGAATCCTTTCGCCTCTTAGACTTTTTCATCGCATATTTCTTCCTTTTTCATCTTATTTATAAGTTTCGGTGGAGTCATACTCGTACGATGTTCATTCCTTCTTTGGCTATCAATCGATTGTCTTCTCCGTTCTCATAATCACTGTCCATTATGTGTCCGGGGAGAAGAATTTTCCTCACGGCGACATAAAAAATTAATATTAAAATGAGAGTAGAATCTGTGCCTGTGATAATCCGCTCTTTCTCTCCCCTAATATCGCGGGAAAAAAGCGGCACGGACAATAAGCATTCCGTCGTTGTGTTTTGCGAAGAGGACAAATTGCGACGCCCGCTAAACGGTCGGTTTTTTTCCTCCCCAGCACTCGTCGCTGCCAACCCCCTCATTCGCCTCGACGAGACATTTTGTGGGAATCCTTGGGTTTTGTAGGCTGTCGTGAGACCCCTGAGACCCGCATTTCATCCCAAGAAGGTACAAGAAGTGAATAAAAATATATTGGTCGGGTGAAAAAAAAAATATATTGGAGGGATCTTTGATTTATGACAGGCCAGTGAAAAGCGTAACTCAGCGCTCGATATCGTGATTGATAGGACAGGCTACTCTCATCGCAAACAACTGGTGGGAGAGGGTGGGGATGAAATCAAATATCCGGATCGAATCAACGGGTCTAATGTGCCCCCACGGTGTATCGGGTGTATCATGTGTGCGCCATTGAAGCGATTATGTTAGCTCCTGTTCAGTGGTATATATACCACCTATAAATAATGCCATGAGTCAGTATCAACCACCGCACGAGGTGAGTCAACACTCGGCACTCTCGGCTCTGCACAAATGGTACCTCATACAAATAGACTATTTTTTTTTTCTTTCGGTCCTCGTTTTGTTCGATTCCGGAATAGAATCGACGAATTGAAGAAATTTCAAGGATAGACTGTTGTCTGAAAGTAATGAAGAAATTAAGTGCTGCCTGAAGGTTTAGTCTATGTCAATGGTTAGGGGATCCATGCCTACAGTATAATGCAAATAAAAAAAATTATTTGGTCCTTTGAATGAGTTCACCGAGAAATCACGCTGTCAATAAAGCCCTCAATTATTTGAATAATTGACCTGATTCGTTGCGAGCCAATCTATTCAAGAATTGGGTGCGTAGCCGACCCCAGGATGACCCCAATCCGCCAATCCCAAAAATAACTCCTCCAGAGGTCTTAAAGTCCTCTCTCGAGCCATCATAAACCAAAAGAGCCGAATTAAAATCACCAAACATAAATGTTTTTGCCCCGGCGATGCTACAAGTGGTCTCCTCCAGTACTCAACCCAAATTAAAAAATGCGTAATTGGATATCCAGTGGTAGGAGAGAGCTGAAGACATTAGAGGAACACATCGCAATTAGCTGGCATTTTAAATTCTCCGGGACTCGACACGGCCACAATAAACCTCCGAAATTTTTGCGATAACCCAATTTTCCCCGCATTCCGATTTTTTACTGTTCAAAAATAACATAATAAACTGGGAAAAAAAATTGGGTTTATGTTGGTTGTTAATTGACTGCATCCCGTCCCCCTTCCGTAAAATCATCCCAAGTTTATTAAACCGTTTTTGGCCGGGGGTGTAAATATTCTCTGCGCCCTGAACTACTATCACAAAAAAGTCAGTGGATAATCGACTTTTTCCAGTATCTCCGAACTTTTTATTTTATTAATCATCTTTTTCTCTAGTTTTTTTTTTAATTTGTTTAGTGTATTGGGGAAGAACAATTGAGATGTCTGTAAATGATAATTTCGAATAGTTCCAAACCTTTCATAATTTGAAAAAAATAGCAACATCTGCACCATGTTATTGCAGCTGGCCCTTCTCCATCCGCGTCAAAGTCGCCTTCAATCGATTCCACCTTCTCGTGAGCGCTCAATAAAAGAGGAACGGCGGAATCATTGCGTTTGGAGTTCTCCTCATCGATATCCATCGTCAGCTGCTATCGATCAACAATCATCCTCCTCCAATTCCCTCCGCTCTCTCTCTCTTTCACTCTAACCGCCTTTGTTCTGACCACAATTCTAACCCATCCCGAGTGTACAATGTACAAAAACTATTTTCTATCCCCTCTCGCATGCCCAAGCAAACTCGAGGGCCTAGCGGCACTTATCCCTGCGATTGAGCTAAACTGGCACAATGGATAAATTGCTATTTCTTTTATCTCATTGTTATTTTTCATTTTTTTATTTGTGAAAGCCAATCGACATGCTCACCCATCCAGAGTTATTTTATTTTTCAACACTTATCTATTTTATGAGCCTCTCAGCCGCACGATTCGACTCCCTCAACCTCATGCTTCATGTTTTTTTTTTTCTTTATGACATTTAACGCGCGAGGAGGCACGACAGCCCTTCTGATTCTTTATGCCACGGCCTTTCAATAAAACTCCACCATAAATTATTGCGATAAGCTACTACATCAGAATCCCCAAAACTCATTGAGAGAGCACAATGCTGCATTGATGGAGATATGAGGACTTTCATTTTATCATCATATTCAATAAAAATTAGCCACCCTTTTGATAAGTCCCAAGGGAAATAATTTTCCATAATTTCCATAATTTTGATCTGAATTCTCCTATGTAAAAAGTATCGGCTTTCTTGCAGGCGTTTTACCATGACTAAAAGTCACGGATACGTCAGTAGCTGGCTCATACTTACGAGCTATCTTACGCAATGTGATCATCATTCTGCATGAGAGACCATGAATCTCAATCAGGCCATTTATCGCTGGTTATCTAGCGATTCTGGATCGATGGAGATCGGCTGTGCCGAACGCGACATAAATAGAGACAGTTTTTATTTTTTATTTACTGCATATATTGCTAGCCGACAGCAGTGGGGGGAACATAAATTTGCATCTCAGAGTGACGTACGCAATATCAAAGGCATTAGATTTATTCTTTATCTCTACGACATTTGTCTTTATTCAATGAGTTGAAACCTTGACAGTTTGTGCAGCAGAAAATATATTTTTCTTACAAAATTATTGCAGCTCTATACATTTCACTTGATGAATCAACAGAGATGTTAATGAAGTGAGGACGGTTATTAATAAAATCACGGAAATAGCATCAGTGCAGTTATTAAATTAGCGATTGTTGCCGGTGCCAGTTGGTGCTGCAATATCTAAATATGGAAATGACGGGGAGTTGGAGTGTACTGACAATTTTTTTCATTTTCCTCTTCTGGCATTTCCTTGATGTCATTGGAAATTTGTTATATATATAAATTTTTTTTTTACTGCAGGCCTGTGCTCCGAGATATGTCTTCTTCTCTATTCAAGAGAATCGAAACTACAATGACAGCACAAGACAGCCAGTGGGCAATAGGAGAGATCCAGTGGGCACATGCTGGGTCACCAACAACTTGAACACCTCGAAAGAATTCGCGCCGTGTCGAACACGTAAGTTGAAATTTTTGTTTTCTCAAAAAAAATACGGGAATGAAGCCTGAAAATGGAAAACATCCCCCAAAAAGCCCAATCTGTTTCACATTAACCCATAGATAATTGTCCCATCGACAGTCCGTCCTCTGCACTACCTCGATGCAACATGTGGTCCTGGGACCTTCTCGGAAACTGCGGTACAAACAACCCCCGCGTTTCCTGTCCCAAACCCTCGAGCAATGATCGGTCCTGATGCTCAGTCATTCCAGTGAATCCAGCATTTTTCTCCCTATCATCACCATAAGCCCTCTCTGCCGTGATAACACCCCTCGATAATCCTCCCTCGTAAAATTTTTAGGCGCGCCTCTCTCAGTTATCTCCCTCCGTTTATCGAAATTATTTTGCGTCGACTCCTGTTATCCGCAGGAAAGAGCGTTTCTGTGGACTGAACCACGTAAAAAGACGTGAGTCAGCGATGCTTTCAAAATGCAAGTTAATTTTTATCACTCGGCCTCAGCGGTTCCTCTTGATATTTTTTTTTTACGGAGAGAAATATTCAGAGAAAATTACTGAACGCTCCGAAAAAATGCCGTAAATCACTAGGGATTATTTACGGAGCTTCGGAATTCAGTTTGAATGAGGACCATTGTCATCAGTTAATGAAAATGAAAATTTAACAAAAACAAGTGGAGTGCACCTCATCAATTTGTTGAATCCGTTCAAGACCTTTTTTCCGATAGAATCGCCCGAACTAATGTTCATAATTGAATCGCCGCACAAATTTGTACACCCTCCAACCATACATCAATGCTGGCATCTCGCCGTGACCCCTCGTCCCATAAATAACAGTAATTTTCATTACAAAAACATGTGTCGCCTCGTATCAAGAGTACCCCAACCTATGACACTTCTCACTCTTGACAAAAAAAAAAGTGAAAAATATATTTTCCCTTCACGGAAGTAAATACCGAGAGATGGACGAGAGAAAGCGGCATGAGATCATCTCTCAACAATTCCCGAGACGCAGCCCAAGATATGCTGCAATTAAACAATTAGCAGAAAGGGACCCTTGGTATTTCAAACTCTTCAACTATAACTGGTTTTCTTATTATTTCCGAAGAATTGCCTCTTTTTATCTTCCCATTTTCTCCAATTGTCCTCTTTTTTGGCGGGTGATGTGTGACGCGAGGTTTTTCCCTTTTTCATTCTCTTTCCAACTGTGTCTTGTAATCCACATGTCCTTGGGGAAGTCAAACTTCCATAAAATTAAACGCCGGCAATTACCATTCGAAAGAGAGCAGTTGAAAACACTTTTTGAAGGTTATTCTGAGAAATTTTTACCATAAAGACGGTGCGTGCCGACACCGGAAGCAGGGAACTTCCCCTCGCATTTTTATTTATATCATTGTCATTAAATCCATGTAAAAAAATATGCTAATTGTAATAAGGTTGTGAAGAGACCTTTTTTTTTCAAGAGCTTCGAGATAAATTGTCATATTAACTTCTCATCAGTCATTCATTTCCAAATCATCAATTAAGATGCAACGAATAATCATTGGAGCGATCAATCATTTCCAATTGTTTCATTTTCTGAATATCTCCCCCTTAAATCAGGCCACAACACTTGATCTCTTAATATCTCTTTACCCTGAAATTTATTGCAATTCAACTTTATTATGAATTCTTCGAATTACTCTGTCGCCACATAGCATGTGGTATGTGACACGAATCAAACACTTAATTCTCCTGATGATGTTTCGGTCCGATATAGTGACAGTGTTTTCACATAACAATTTGTTTTCCTCATTTGCCTTTGAAAATGCGACGATGGGCGTTGGAGACTTTTGCATTGTGCGGTATGTGTACTCACTTCTTGCGTTGCAACTCTTGCGGATAGTAGCACACCCACGCTTCAACGATCTCCACGGTAGCTACTAGGTACAAACGATAGCATTCATTCATCGAGGCGTTTTAAATGCGTGTTAGTTATGTTGTGCGAGTTTGAAACGTCATTCTACCGGTTCTAAAGGAATGTTTCTTTCTATTAGCTGAGAAAGCCATTTGCAGTGCAGAGCAAACGTCATTAATGGGAAAAAAATGACCAGAGTAATGCCATTTTCAAGGAGAATAATTATGATTTTTCGTCATCCGAGAGCCATAATCTCATGTATATGAAAAATGAATTTTCCAAGAGATACAGATATTTTGCTTGCAAGCTTCTATAAAGCTCTCGCCCTAAGAATATCAGTGAAAGCCATTTGATATTTTTGATTGATATAATTGCGTGTCTACCGGGTCATCCGGTGTCGTGAATTGTCCAGTGGGACGTCCACGCCGAGGGTCGTACACGTTTAATGCATCGAAACTGAAGAAAAAAAATTGTGCAGAAGAAAATCCAGAAGCAAATACCGGATATATACTACTGTACACGAATGTTATAACTCACACGTATACGCCGTCATAAAGGAACACGATACTGGCCCTGCATGGGGCCATCACGCAGACGCATATTAACGTCGGTTTATTAATTCCGTTGTGCATCGGACAGTCAGTAATTACGATTTTGACGGGAGTTTATTAGCATCAGCGACACATCAATTGATTTTCATTAGCATTGAATGGAGGTGATTAATTTAACAGGATTTTTTGATGACTCTTCCAGGACACTTTGGTTATCACCGGCAGGGGTCATGTCAGGCTGGCCTGGGAGGAACGGTCTCCAAGGTGAGTTGAAAATTTTTTTTTTCCCATCCGTAAAAATAATAATGGAATTCGAGGAGAAAGAATGACTTGATGGAGTGGAGAAATTATTTTTTCTGCTTCTCACACCAATGCTCGAAAAAATAAATCGTTCTCTCGAAAAAAACAAGAGATAACGCTGAAAAAGTAAATAAATGCAAGGAAAAAGCCTCGTAAATAACCCACACGCAGCATGCGGGGTGTTCCATCGGCTTTGAAGTTTGTCTTCGTGTTGCTGGACACACGGTGGAAAGAGTTAAGAGTTTGTCGGAACAACACATACGAAAATGGGGGTTGATTCTCACCTTATATGGCCAGGAATGCGTATTCCCACTCTGCCTACGCTTTGAATTTATAAGCATAAGTTTTTTTTTCATTCAATTCAAAAGAAAGGAGTTGTGATTTTGAGGCAACCGGTAGAGCAAAAATTTCCAGGATTTTTTCTTAAACTACGTGGAAGTTGAAAAATTCTGGGGAGGAGGATAACGCAATATTTAATAGAATGAGTTTATCGGGTAAATGTTTAATTCATAATTGTTCGTTGGAGAATGTTTAATGCATAACTCGGAATGAAATACAAGCTAGAGTGGCCAATTCAATGTTAATACGTGGTTATGGGCTGTTTTCTAACAGCAAAAGAATAAGTACCAATCCTCAGGATAAGACAGGATGATTTTAGGCAAATTCGATTCAACTCCCCCCAAAATCGAGACAAATCCCATTGTCCGTGTATTTTTTTTTCTCCATTCTCATTCAGCTATAAATCAGCAATGGACTGATTCAAAATGGAATCAGCTTGACACGATCGATTTCTCCTCTCCACCTGGAGATTTGAATTTATCTATAGCAACTGGAACATTCCCTTTCACAAAATCCTATCTATATAATTTCACATTAAGAATATATTCTGGTACCAAATAAAGAGAGAATCGAGATCAGAGATGTTGTGAATAAAAATTAGAATAACATTTTGCTTGGCAATGCAGACAGCTATCCATGCATATACAAGACGCAAAACACGAGTCATAAATTTTATTCACCGTTGAAGTAAAACCCTAAGGATTCTGACCACCACTGCGTATACATATTTGGAGCGCGTTATATTTCAATCTTAGTGTATCCATCCTCCGGGGCCCTCCCTGATCGGCGCCAGAACACTGTTCCCGTGCATGGGCTCCGGTCCCTCGTGTTGTTCCTTCACGTTGTTGCGGTTACCATTGTTCCAGTTGCAAATTTTTATCATGTAAGCACGAGCTGATTTCACAGTGGAGGGGGGTGGGTATTCTTCCACTGCTGAAAATAATCTCACCTTATATGCCCACATGAGGAACAAAAAATTACTAGCAAATAATTATTTTTTAAAATACACTTATCCCAGTTAATTACCAGAAAGAGCTGGAATATTTTTTTAGAAATATTATACTGACACCCCCGCTCCCGCGACCATATCGCAAAATAAATATCGCAAAAATAAATGTCATGCTGGGCGTGCGGGAGCACGTGTGCATGGGGTACACCGGCAGGCCCTGATACTGTTGTCCCCCGTCTGGACCAAAAGGGCCGTCAGCTCTCCATTGTTCACGGATCGTGCGAGACGTGAAGATCAAATGGAAATAGAAAAAAAAAACTTGTGCCGCAGTTGGTTTTGTGTTGCATTGGCAAATAATATGCATGTATGAGGATAAATATCGCGTGCTGGTGATACGGCATGTGGGCTTGGCGCCAAGCAGGTGCCATCCCAAGTGAATGTATCTCCCGAGAAGTGTATGAGAGGTATTTGAACCTTCGCGGAGTCACCGAGATCCACCCCGTCATTTCCTCTTCCTCATTTCAACCTTTGATGCTGAACAATTGCCCCAAGAATATTCCTTATCCATCGACCTTTATTTATAACAGTTTAACCGTGGCAAATGTAAAAGAGGGAAAGACCAGAGACGATGCTAACCATTTAAGGCGTGGACATTTTGTTCTGTCACCGTTGTCCGTGTTCTCTCCTCCTCGTACGAGAGTACGAGGGACCACCTACGCGAGACGCAACTCTACCTCCTTCGCGAAAGATTTTATAAACGACTTCTAGTCGTCTATTCCTCTCCCATTTTTTTCCTTCTCTCTTTTCACCTATGTTGATAAGTGAATGCCCCATAGATTCACAAATTCATGGTTTTTTTAACTCTATTCACACATTGACTTCCTCTTTTGTGCGTGGGATGGAGAAGAATGTATATGTATGCCCTGTATCGGCAAGGAAAAATCGACATTGAAATTCCATATTATCCCAAGTACATATTTCTTCGAGCAATATTATAAATTCCCCCAAAAACTTGGGAGCGTTGAAAAATATCGAAATTTCCATTCGCGGAGAGAAAATAAACAATTTTATCTCTCAATTCTCCCTAATGAAATAAACCATAACTCCCGAAGTGCGTGTGAACGATCATCGCGCAGAGTCTCTGAGCGTTGTTAAAACCAAAGAAGTAATTCTCAAGTGGCACTTAAGTATACCACTGTGCACTCCAACAGAGAGAGACCCCTCTCCCATCCCCCGGTGCAATCAAAAAGTATAACGTTCGGTGGCACTCGACCGGAGGAAAAAAGTAAAGAGGATAACAAGCGTTGTTAATACCGTCCATTTCTGGACACACCACCATCCCCATTTGCACCCAACTATTTATAGGATCATTTGTGCTCCCACGTTTCACTTCCAACACCTATGGACCACAAGTTGAGATCCAACAAGACCAAGTGTCCTTTTACGTTTTTTACGTATCCAGAGCTCCTGAGGGACTGTAATTAGCTGGATCACGGCTGGGAGATTTTATGCCGCGTGTCGTTAAATGACGGTACAGTGCGGTTTCACCCTGCGGTTTTTAGTTTACGGCTTGAGGATTGTTTTGAATAATTTGCACCTATAAAATTGTCTTTACACGGAGCAAAAAAAATTGTATCGAATATTATCCCTTGGTGTCTATTGAAAAATACGAGAACAATCCGCAAAGATCCGATACTCTGGATAATTTTTCCATGAAATAGTCAAATTTTTAATCAACCTCGTTCCTCTGTTTATCGCAATTATAATTAAGAGAATTTTATTGTACATTTCAAAGTATGTGAACTCAACGTCATTCTAGCATGTATTCAGGCAATTATTTAAAGTCATCATTGACAATTGGTTGCTGAAAAAAAAACAATAATCAAAGGGAAAATATCCACGAAATATATCCAATAACCACTAAATGTCCATTCGTGTCATTAAACCTCTGATAGCTCGAGTGAACCCACACTATCGAGTTGCTTTATCCGCTCATTTCCTGTCTCGAGACTTCAACAACACACATGCAAATGCCGAGTTTAACTCAAACATTGCATGTGTAGAAGAATCATCGACGACTTCCTATGAATCGTGAAAGTTGTCTTATTAGTTTGATCTGAGGCGCCCGAGTTACACTTGAGTGTGTGCTCAGAGAGCTTGTATAATTTCCAATGGTGATAATGATGGAAGCCCTCTCCCCCATGCGCGAGAAAGAAGTGACTGAGAATATGTACTTGGGTCATTGCAGCGTTATCTCAATGAATTTAATTGATTACTCCGGAAATTTTCATAAATAATTTCTTCATTGGAAAATTCCTCATGCGCCTGTCGTTTTTCTTCCAGGACGGAGAGAGAATATTCATTGGGGCGCCGGGAAGCTGGTACTGGCAAGGTAAGAATTATCTTCATATTCATGAAGTCGTCCTACTCTATACCCCCTTCCCAGGACCACCCCCCACGTCGTGCGGATAATTTTTTCTTCTTCAATTTGTGTTTACAACAGAAACGTAAGATTGCGAATTTTTTCTTCATAGAAAATTCCATAATTGAGAGAGAATTATACAAATGAAAATATGTCGCAAATTATTATTTGGTTGTAAATTCACATGTGATCAAGAGAGTGATCAAAAGAAAGATTTTTTATAAAAAATATTCCAGGTCAGCTGTTCTCAATCGCAAGGAGATTGGAGAATAGACTCTTCGTGCCGACCACCATCTATACAGGTACCTCACGAGTCTCCCCCCTTCTGAAAAGCTCCGAAACATGACTAGTCCTGCCGAATTAACAAATATTCTCAATAGAAAATTTATCCCTCGAAATAAAAATCCACAGCTCAATGAGATAATCGTTGATAAAAATCAGTGCATTATATTCTGAAAAAAACTTCTCTCGAGAATCAGAATGATGCGTTATACCCTCGCCTGATAATCCGATTACTCTGATTTTTCCCTCCCTTACACTTGCTTGGCAGTGCTGTGCTAATTATTTATTAATACATTCGTCGAGTTAATTAGATAAATAATGCAGCGGTTTATTTATGGCTTACGATTAAACAGAGGTTTTATAGTTCCGTGATTAACAATTTCCCCTCCTAATAAACGTAATCAAGTCCCTCCCAGAATGAAAATTTTGATTGAGATTACATGAGCGTATGTAGATAGATAATTCTATTTTTTATTCCTCAAATTAAATTTTAATACCTTGTTATCACTGCCAGGTGAGTCCAAGGGTGGTCTAACAGGTGTGGGCCGCAGCTTCTTATTCATTTACAGCTTTATTTTTACAGAGTGATGGCAGTAAGCAAATAATTATATTAATTGAACAATTAATTCTAGGAATTATATAATTGTGAACGAGTGGCTGGATTGCTTACGACGGCTGTTTCATACTGATTTATTTAATCGAATAGTACAGACTTCGCTTTAGTATTTCATTAAAACAGAAATTATCAATTAATAAAATAATGATTAACAACGTTGTGTGGATGGATTCCATTTGTTAAGTGAGGCATTTTTTCCACAGGACAAGTGTACACGCAGTCCCCACATACCAAGGGACAAGTCATGTTTACCAAGGAAGGATCTCCTGAGGAAGATGATAGTTATTTGGGATATGCCCTAGTAAGTGGAGATTTTTTGGGTACTGGAGATGTTGGAAGCGCTGTTGGTATGCCTCGAGGATATGGACTTCATGGCAAGGTTGTTCTCTTGACATCCAATATGACAAATCATCAAAACGTCACCGGTGAACAGATGGGCGCGTATTTTGGATATTCATTAGCAGTCGGAGATATCGATGGGGATCGCCTGGACGATCTGATCGTAGGCGCTCCCATGTTCACCATACCTGACAATACCGAGATGACCTTTGAGACTGGGAGAATTTATGTATTTTACGGAAAAGGGCCTAACAAATACCGAGAGTTTGATTTTAGAGATGGAGAAAGTAACAGAGGTCGTTTCGGCCTCTCAGTAGCATCGCTAGGTGATCTAGACCTCGACGGCTATACGGACTTCGCCGTGGGGGCACCATACGCCGGTCCAGAGGGTCGTGGTGCGGTATACATATACCACGGCTCCTCTGAGGGAGTTCTGGAGAAATTTTCCCAAGTGATCTACGCAACAGACCTTAGCAACCACGTCCAGACCTTCGGATTTTCCGTGTCAGGTGGTCTTGACCTGGACGGCAATTCCTACCCAGATATGGTGGTCGGTTCGTACGAGTCTGGAGCTGCCATGTTTTTCCGAGCTCGTCCAGTCATAAAGATGGTACAGGCAGCTACCTACGTGGAGTTCCGCTCAGCCTCGAAATTGGTTTCCCTGGAGGATCAATCCCGAGTGATTTCTAATGGACTCAGAGTCACGTCTCTTCCTCTGAAAACTTGCTTTCAATACGACGGCATTGGGGTAGCATCAGAATACGATTTCAACGTTCAGTACGTACTCGATGTAAAGAAGACGAAGAGCCCGCGGATGTTTTTCCTGGAGTTCGAGGGCCGCAACGAAAAGATTCTCCCGATTAGAATGAAGAAGGGCCAACAGAACTGTCGAATATTCAACGTATACTTGACCCCTAATATTCGAGACAAGCTCACCTCGCTCGATGCAGAAATGAGGATAACTTTGGCGGGAGATCAGTGGGTGGATCAACGTCCCAGGGATCCTCGACTGCCCCTGGAGCCAGTACTCGCGATGACATCGACCGAAAAAGACAGCATCTCAATCCGCAAGAACTGCGGTGACGACAACATCTGCGAGCCGGACCTGCACCTCACCTGTGTCTCGAAGCCGACAGAGTACCTTCTCGGCTCTGGAGAACGTCTAGAGCTGGACGTTACGGTCTCAAATATGGATGAAGACGCTTTCGAGGCAACTTACTACTTGACTCTCCCCCTGGGCATTGATTACATCAAAATCGAAACCCTCGTGTCCAAGGACACATCAGTGAGATGTTCCCCTCCAACAGCTTCCAACAACAACACTCTAAAGTGTGACATTGGCAATCCTTTACCTCATGGCTCTGTCGTGCACTTCAAGATCTGGTTACAACCGTCTCACGTTCATGGGGAGAAGTCCACGTACGACTTCCATATGAAGGTCAACTCGACGAATCCCGAACCGATCGAGAGAACTCATGATAATGTTCTGTACGTTCCCACTGGTATTCTGGTGAACTCCAATCTCCTTGTGGAGGGCGAGAGCAAGCCCAAGGACTTGTACTACAATCCGTCTAATTACACCGTAATTAATGCAACTACTGACATTGAATATGGCCCAGCGTTCATTCACAATTACACGATAAGAAATAAGGGGCCCTCAACGATAGAAGCTAGTGAAGTGTTCCTGGTGTGGCCAGGAAAGACCCTCGCTGCGGATGATTTTGTATACCTCATCGATCAACCTGTGGTAGATGGCAACATCAGGTGTGCCACAGCAAACGCCAATTCCCTGTCCCTCAGGATTGAAAATAGAAAAAAAATTTCGACTCATTACGAGACTCGCCCGGGCTACCAGCCCCTGACGAATCCGCAGAAGAATATTCACGTTCACACAGGAGAGAACAGCTACGATTCTGGAATAAAAACGTCCAGAGGTGGAGAACAAATTTACGATTCCACTGAGAAGACTCGAGAGAGTGAGCAAGCGACGACAAGTGTCTGGGTGTCTAAACCCGGTGGAGGGGTTGTCATCAGTACTGGAGGGGGTGGTTTGAGCTCTTCAGAGGGTTCAGTCTACACTACCCAAAGAAATTCATTTGGAGGATTCAGTCAAGGAACGTGGGAAGACGATCGAACCTTCACCAGGTCGAATCAAAGTTCTTATGGTGAAAATGGGGCGCAGGTGACTGTTGAGAATAGGCACACAGGTGGGATGGAGACTCTGGTGAACATTCATCAGACAGAGAGTGAAAAACGGTACAATAATTTCCAGAATCTCCAGGAGGAGAATCGCAGAAAGCAGTTACTGAAACACGAGGAAGAGGAGAGGATTCGACTGGAGGAGGAGGCATTCATTGCCCAAAAGAAGAGGGAGGAGGAAGGAAGGCGCCAGAGAGAGAGGCAGAGGTTCTATAGTCAGTCCACTGGACGTCATGACATCACTGGCGATAGAGAGGAGCACATCGGCGCTGGAGACATTGTAATTCCATCTGGAGGTGTCGCAACTTCTGCAGAACTGCAGAGATTTTTGACTGATCTGAAGGAGACTGTGGGGTATGAGGTGTTCCATCGCGGTCAACGACAATATTTGCAATTCCTGGGGAGATTCATGGTGGCTGTCGATGGAAAGCAGTACATCGAGCTCAAGGACGGGCCTATTTTACCCCTCCAGAATGAGTACGGAGAACAGAATTACGGATCCAGTCAAGGAGTGACTGATAGATACTCGAAAGTGGAAGGAGAGATCATCACTGGGGAGGATGGAAGGGTTTATTGCAGGCTGAGTGATAATAGGAGGTTCCCACTTCAGAGCTCCTGGAGTTTTTCTGAGGAGAGGAGCTACACGATCAAGGAGGGACAGACTGGCGGAGTTGGAAATCGATATCAAGGTAATTATGGAAGGGAGAGGATAACTGAATGCGTGACATATTTTCGATATTCAGAGTTCAACGCTTTCTTAATACCAAATTTTCCCATTTCATTTGTGACGATTTGTCAGAACCAAAATTAATAAGTTTTTAAAAATAATTATCACTAGGTATACTATCAATGTCATATATTTATTCACTATATTTACACCAAGGGCAAGGTAGAAGCAATCAAGAAGACAGTTTCACAAGCACCTCTGGAAATTCCTGGGAGCGAACGTCCTCAAATCATGAGAATTTTGGTAGCGAAGAGGTAGAGACCTACCAGACTCGCCACGAGGAGAAACGAATTACCGAACACAAACAGGGTAGCAGGACCTACGAACAAGAGGGCTTCAGTGGTGCCCAGAATTACGAAGACCGGAGACACCGATTCAGGCGAGAAGATGTTCAGCAGGTGAAAAGCTATGAGAGGCTGAGAAGAGAAATAATATCCTTCGGTGAAGATATAAAACAGGTGGACCAAGCTCTGATCGATGACGCAATCAGAAGGCCTGACCAGACAGACCAGAATATCCTCAACGAGCTTGGCTTCTGCGGCAATGCCAGGTGTCTTGTTCTGAGGTGTTTCGTTGGGAGACTCGTGAAGGACGAGGAGGTGTCCATTAGTGCCAGGTTCAGGGTGAAGGGAACGACGCTTAATAAAATCTCTGCAGGAGAAAAATTAAACGTCACCACCACTGTTTACGCAAATGTCACCAAACTTCCGTTCATTGGAAGACCTCACCACCTGGTTTCAGCTAGCCATCAAGTTGTAACTGTCACTGAACCCACGGTTTCATCGGTTGAATCCGGTGGGGTTCCCCTGTGGGTTGTAGTGCTGTCGGCTGTTGCAGGAACAATTATCCTGCTATTGCTGATCTTTCTACTGTACAAGGTGCCTTGCAATATTCTTTTACTGTCTGAAGATATTATAATTTCTCCTAAATCAATGGAATAGATTGAATATAATCTGTTTGTGCTTTCAGTGTGGATTCTTCAAGAGGAATCGACCAACAGATGCACCTGAAAGACAGCCACTAAATCGAAATGGCCATTTCCAGCACGGAGACGACCACATGTGAAGCGTTTGAAAAATATAACGCGGATATTTTCATATCCCCATTGAATTGTTAATAAGAATATTAAAAAATTGACAGTGCCTTTGTTTTTTATCCACTAAACTGAAGGCAGTGGAATTTCAACGAGTGGACGATTTTTGGTAGTGATGCTTGTGCCTTCGTCCATCGATAGAATATCGAGAAAATGTCTTCGTAAGATAGTCGTAAGAATATTTTACTGCCATAAAATACTCCTCTCTGGCTCCTGCAGCTCTACTTTACAAGTTTCTAGTCAGAAACGATTTAATTACGTAACTACTTAAGCTCACGCACAGTTGAAAAAATTTAATCAAATACTTTTTACTGGGAGAATAGTGCGTGCGCACCCTATATTAATTATAATCATACTTGTTAGCTGCGGGAGCTTGCGATTATGTGCACCTGGTTTAGAGTTGAGAAATTATGATTAACACGCGAACGAAAAAATTCCACACAAGAACGTAATTAATTTTTTTGTTAAAATTAACTGACTGAAATTTCACATTTTGTGTTATTTAATTTCCTCAATATAAAAAAAAATGGGATTTTTTTACAGGGAAATTCAAAATAATTTCCATATAATTAGTTCTGCTATAAAAACGCACTGTAAGATTGGAAAATTCTTCAATAGAATTTTCTGTCATCTTTGATGAAGTTTTCTGTGAATTTTTCATTTGCGTGATTTTTTTTCATAATTCTTCCTTGTTTAGAGATCTCACATGCAACTAATAAATGTCACTGTTTCATTCTGACTGTCCCCCAACTCTAATTGGTTAAAATGCCCAATGGCAAAGCATAATAATCCGCATTTATTATGTCTGATTAATTCATTGTATTTATTACTACTTTCTACGTGAATCAGTAGGAATGGAACATTTGCATTTTTCAAATGTGAAGAGCACTCTCACGAGGGAAGCCAATTAATCTCCATATTTATTGAGAATTAATGAAATTTTATATTCTTGACGATCCTCAGGACGTCGCCATAGTGTCTATTCCCCTCTGAGTACGTGTACAATGTGTAAATTATTAATTTCATACTAAAATGATTTTTTAAATAGCTTTTAACTACTGCAATAATGAATTTTATAGGAATATTATTGGTTTGTTTTCACTTCAAGCTCGTGAAAACTTAGAGCTAATTTGTAAATACAGAGAGTAAGGTTTAATATAAAAATTATAAATATATTAATTCAATTGACTAAGTATTTTATTCATTCATTCCCTCTCTGTCATCACAAGTCATAAAACATTAATTTTTTTTTCGCTTATATTTGTCATGAAAATGTATACAAAAATAATCGACAAATTTTACAATGATTCAGGCTTTGGTAAAAATATATTTATCACCCTTGAATCATACCACTTTACGTAAGTTAATATCCATGATTGTTATAACAGCCGTGTGTGAGTAGAACGCATATTTACAAATTCTCTTTAAAATATCACGTATAAAAATATCATTAAAAAGCAATGGGGAAAATTGCAATTTGTACCGATACAAAAATTAAAAAACAAGTTTACGTATCCTGAATATTTTTCGCTTGCAATTCTTTGGGCAGTCAAAATTCAAGAGTGAATAAGAAATTATTTAAATTCATTTCCATCAGTATTTCTCACTTCACGGCTCATCGATATCCAACCTCAAAGAATCGTAAGAATTGGGTAGAGATTAATCTCGGAATGGTAATTCGTAAATATCACAACAAAAGTGGAGAAATCAGATAAAAAAATTATGATGACGATTGTACCCGTAAAATAGTCGTCTTGAGAGACTCGGTGAATTAATATTTGAATTTACAATGAACAATTAGTTTAGATGTGGGAATTTTCTATTTCTGTGGTCAGGTCCCCTTCTAAAATATCTCCATCCGTGGATCAGCTCTCTGGAACCTATTCAAAATAATGATTAAAAATATTGACAACAATGATCAATTAGAAGAGAACAGAAGACGGAAATAGTACTATTTTACCTTCCACTGCAATTCATTTCCTAGATCGTACAACTGTTTAAGTGCCTCCATCAATTTTCCACTGTCTTCCAAGTGTCTGTATTTATGATAGAGCTCCAGAGCAGCTCGAGCATCCTCAGTTGAATCATGAGTTTCAGATTGAATTTTCTTACCCAAAAAATGCCACGTCAGGAATCTCAATGAGACCATACGACGATGAGGCAAATGAAACAACAGAACAGTATCTACAACTTGCTCGGGCGGAACAACCAGATTTATAACTCTGAAGTCATTCTTAAGCCCATGCCCGACGAAGATAATCCCATTGTCCACGAGAAACCTCAGCTTCTGATAAGTCGACTTCAGAGTGGTCAAGTGTTTGCTGCTGAAATTGGCGTCAAGATCCCCAGGTTGAATTCCACTGAATTTCGTCAGATAATCGACGACCTGTTCTTGAGTGCTGATATAATCATCGATAAAGGGAGTCCCCTCCAGCGGCCCCTGTCCCCTGATACACGTGATCCTGGCTACAGACATGTGGCTCGGTTTGATAGTCGACATTTTTCCATCACTCCTCAGCTCCGACTCCTTCTGATTCAACGTAACAAATTCCGCATCGATCCCCACAAGGTCCCCCTTCTTCGGCATCTCATCAGCAGTTAACGGGGTGAAAGTAATGCCTCGGGTACCTCCACTTCTCGCAACGCACTTGTCTTCACCGAAGACATCAGAAGTCAGGGGACTGACGAGGGCAGCGGGCTCAGGAGCTGGGACAGCAGTGTAATGGAGAACACAGGGTACCTTCCAGTCAAGATTGAACCAGACAGCCTCTTGAGAGGTCGCAGCAGATATACTGAAGTCGTTGAAGAGGTACCACTGAGCAACAGGACTAGCAGCGGATCTCTCATGATAATTAGGTCCCACCCTTATGAGAGCCACTACGTGACGCCTTTCCTCACTGTTTTTGTCATCTACGTAACAAACCACTCCTGTCAAGGTATACTGAATTTTCTCGACCTTGGGTTCATCACTTTCAACTTCCTTCGGGTTTGAATTCTCTTCCAGGGGATTGTCCTCGCGGGTTGACGAGCTTTCATTGTCGTTTGTCGACGGCTTCCCCTGGCCGTTCTCCACGATCAATGGCTTGCTGTTGACAACCTCTCGATTTATCTTGTCGAGCTTTTCCACTGACAGCTCACCATTCGCATCCAGAGATACTTCAATACAGTGGGGAATCCAGGAGTGAGAGTAGTATAAATGGCTTGGAGCAGCTGCCACCTGCGCTGGGGTTGATGAAGGGCCTGACGGTGAGGGTAAAGGCTCAGGATCCTTCCCCACATGTCTGAATCTGCAGCCAGAACGAATGCAGTTGGCGCCGTAGCGACACATCTTCACTAGGTTGGGGACTGGGCTTGAAGAGGGACTCGAGTCCTTCCCGTTCATCAACTTCTGCACGATTATGTCCATCTGGATCTGCCAGAAAGATTTCTCTTGCTGGCTGTCTAAGCCACAGTTGAGGGCCAGGATTTTCGGAAGCTTTGTTATTCTCCGGCTCTGCAGGGTTGGACTGAATTTCTGACAACCGTCGCACCAAGCTGGCGTTACTTTCTCTGGTTTTAAACTGCGAGCCAGAATTTTTGTGAAGGGAATCTCCTCGTTGGGATTCATTACTTCGGGGTAAATTAAATTGTTTAAAAGCATTATCGAGTGTTTAGAGGCTTCCTGGCCACACTTCAGGCATCTGTGAATGTGGATCTGCTCAGCTCCGAACATTCTACTTATCTCCGTTTCCTCTTCACGCACTTCAGTTTCGTCTGTCTTTTTATTGGTGTTTTCTGGAGGAGGAATTAATAAGAAGGGGTTTATTTATTAGTGATTCGTGGAAACATGGGTTGGTGGAAAACAGAGGGGAATAAAGTGAACATTGTGTAGTTCTATAAAAAGGATATGTTCATTTTATTCCTCCACTGCAAAAATTAATTAGTGCGTAAATAAATAAAAGCAATTGCAGATTTTTCCATGTACTGTTCTGTTTCTGTTCTATTCGCCTGTGGAGTGGTGATAGTGTCGATGAATCAGCTCAGACGAAAATGCTCATGCATTCAAAAAAACATGAAAAAAAATCGAAAAATAAACACAACAAAAAGTGTTCCAATGCACAAAGGTGTACACATGTAAATTGTGTTTACCTTTCGCCGCGATCCACATATATTTACCATCCTCTTCCTGTTTTTTTTTCTTCCTCTTATCGAGATCGTGGCTTTTATATCGTGATCCCAAGTCTTGAAGGATGCTGGGGAAGTCTTGTTCGTTGTAGACAAAAGGTGGATACTTGGGGCCTGACTTAGAGCGGGCAGCTTCTTTCTCTTCCAGTTGACGCTTCCGTGTTTCCCAAATTTCGTAATGAAGCTGGTGGAGGATGAACCTATTCCAGCTCTTCAATACGACTCAGGAAATAATTAATTTTCAAGTTGAAAAAAATCTCGGAGTCTTCTCATAAGAATGTACCTTACCTGAACTAATCTGATAAGGCTGGTCTTTCTCCTGGCCTCGGGGTGAAGATCACTGAGAATTAATCCTAAGGCGGCTGCTTCTGGAACTGTTCTGAATGCACGCAGGAAATTGGCAGCTTGACATGGAGTACCTCTTGAGGTGTCCAGCATGTGAAATAAATAACCAAGCTCACAGGAAAGACAAAATTCCTTCTGACATGAGTGAGACAAGAGGGCTGATCTAACAGGATCACAGTAATACATCAACTGTAAGAAAAGACGCGAAATTCATCGATCAATCATTAAATTTAAGAAGAGATGATTTAATAATTTCATAATTAAACACTTGGGAATAAAAAACTCACCTGAAGCATTGCATTACAATAACTATTCGGCAAAGTTGCCTCTAGTCCCGAGAAACTCGTCAAATTGTACTGATCAAAATCAAATTCGTCATATCCCAACCTCGAATATTTAACTTCAATCTTCCGATAACGTTTGGGAATAGCAATGAAAGTGCCATCCTCAGTCTTGGGTCTTGGTTCACCTGCAAATAATTTTGTCACCAAACCCCTTCGTTTTTCCAAATTATAAGGGACCTGTAAAATAAATAAACCATCAATTCCCGATAAACTTTTACTCCCTGAATTATTATATTAATCATGCACCTGTACAAGATTTTCTTCTTCCACCGCCGACTCATGCATTCGTTATATTAAATCTACGCAGATATATCTCATACAACATTTATTGTACTTCAGAACAATTTATTCGTACATTATTATTTTTATACATCATGTGTTATGAGTTTAAATGAAATTGTAGGTCAGTCAGTCTTCCTCTATTGTTTGACTTGAGTCAGATCAACTGACGATCAATTTCTAGTCACCTATAGGCACTAAATTTGGAAGAGTACAATATTTTTACAATAATACCTTATGCTGCATTCGATATATTACAACGTACTGCCTTTCAACAATTATATTAATAAAAAAATTGTCAAGACAAATAACAGCACCATGCATTAGCATTATATCACAATTTCTTTTTTATTTTCGAATTAAGGCGTTAGGAATTGGGGAGAAAACGAAACTTTCCCGGGATAATTTCCGTAGCCCCTCCACTGGCACAACTCAATATCAAAGATTCTTGGATCACGTAGGAAGACTAGGAATCAGATAGACCTCTTAGGAAATATGCGATAGGAAGGGGGTGTAAATGGTTCAAGCTTTGATGAGTAATTTTTCCTCACTTGGTTTCTCCGAAATGCCTGAGGATTCGGTGCGTAACCGATCGTTCCCTGCATCTTCATGGTCTTCAGTATGTCCGGATCAATTGCTGGAGTTTTACTATCAAATTAATCGTAAATCAGTAAAGGCATTTTCTTTGGGTTTATTGAGGCATTTTTTCAAGCAGTTTAGGGCATATACCGATAGATTTTCTTCAGGAATTCTTCTGGCCAGTCACTGGCTAATGTGTGCCCAGGATACATCATGGGAACTGTGCTCAAGGGTGTGAGTTGGTCATCGAATGATATTGCCTCGAGGGTTTCCACTGGGTCCGCAAATTCTGTGGGCCTGATTAATTCATATTGATCCAGTAAAAGTTCGAGGCAAAAAAAATCGGGATTGAACGCGAAAATGATAAATAAAATTACCTTGAAAAGGTATTAAATTGAGGATCAGGTGCATTGGTGGCCATCAGATGAATGGAGCCTGCAGCATCACCAAAACCAAGACACTTCGAAGTCGGCGACACATCGAAAGACAGCACCATAGCCCCTCCCGTTGCAACCTGATGGGAAATAAATCGAAATTGCAGAAAAAAACCTCAGCTTGTCTGTCTTCCTAAAATTATCTCATTTTTCGCGAACCCACGGATGTATTTACCTGATAGAGGCAGGTCAACGATGGCTGGACGTCAGCATAAATAGTGTCGAGCAATTGCATCTGTCCCAGGGGCGACACAACTGCCAGTCGACTCGAGTAACTCGGCAGGAATTTCAACAGAAATGGATAAACAAGAGTCGTAACTGGGGTGAGTGCTCTCATCTGTCTCAAATCGTAAACCATGAGAAACCTGTCAGCTGACAATCCCTGTCGACTGTTGCTGAATCCACACGTCACCAGATAATTCCCCTGAATGTCAAAATCACTGAGTGATCCGCTGTGAGTGTCAAGCGTGTGTTCAATCGACAGGGAATTGGGATCCCTCAGATCGATCCTGCCTACTGGACTTCCAGCACAAATAAATTTACCATGCTGTCTCAAAATAGCACAACCGTTCTCCCCAACGTGCACATAACTCGTCTCCTTTCCCCTGCTCAGGTCAAAGTCCACAATTTTCTCCTGGTGACCTCCCATCAACAGGCGAGATCCGAATTGGAGCATGCACTGCATATCTATCATGTTTGAAGAGCTGAAATAATAATTCTGGGATTTTTATTTTTTTATAGAGTAAACCTGAGGGGTCATAATTGTTGTCAGAAAAGTCTTAATTTATTACAAAGGAAAAATAGTTCCTGAAAAAAAAAATTAAATTAAAAAATATATATATATAAAATATGAAATTATTTTCAATTAAATCCATGATCCCTTAACTAAAATTCCTTACGTATGGGTAAATAATGGAATTCCTCGACGCAGTTGCCCCCTGAGTGCAGTCTGGGTTAGACATAAAATTCCCTCGTCAATGGGATGAATGTGTCGAACTTCCTGGGTTGCGTGTACTTGAAATGATGTGTATTTCTGCAGTCCTGAGCCATAATACGAGGTTACATGGCCCTACAATAATGAAGGTCAAAAAGAGCAGTAATTATAGTATTCCCAAATATATTAAATTTTGAGGGCTAAAATATAATTGCTTTTCTGCCTCACCCCTTGATTTCCCATCCACATGAGCTCTTCAACAGTATCAAAAACAAGGGTAGAAACTCCAAAACGATGTCCTCCATCTGCCAGGAGAGTGTGGGTCTCCTGGAATTCTGCCCCATCGTACTCGTCCCCAAAATGTTCTGTCGCGGGTATAAATTCCTCGACCCCAAGTTCATAATTTTGCTCCTCCCCTGGAATAGACCCTCAACATCATCACGAACAAAGGACAAGTGGGAAAATGCTCTTGTGTTTCATACAGTTCACTTATTTTTCGAAATAAGTCACTAAAACCTCGTGTTTCATCAAATTTCACTGATAGGATTTGAAAATAATAATAATGTGCCCATTTTAACGTATTTATTTCAAGAGCGCCAAATAATGTCTGGTGCAACTTACAGATCAAGCTCCCGTCCTCCCCAGGTTCAGGCTCGACGGTTCCATTGTACTGATTCAACAGAGAAAAGTCCATGTTGAATACGTCTCACCTCGATTGTGGAATATATTATTGTGTAATAATTCAATTTAAGTTTTTTTAATTCACTTTGCATAACACAAAATTAAACGGTCGCCTTGGCAACTGGCGATCGTACTCCCAAACGATCTTTCCAGAAACAACAATCGAGTCCAAGTAGTTCGGAATAACACGTATATCGTGAACTGTGCACAGCTACGATGGATCGAAATTTTTACTGATCTCTGTTCATCATCCTGAACTGAATAACCTTTCTGTAAGACTCAGAGGTGAACAAATTACATGAATTAACTGTTAATGTTTCAGTTTATGCTCCAAACAATGTGACACTAGGACACTAAATACACACTACACTGTAAAGGCGGTTTAGTAATTTTCTAGTTCTTGGAGCTCGCACAAGGTGACGTGGACGTCCCTTGGGGGGAATAGCAAAATTGCTTGATAAAATCTTCTACCATAATTTTTGTGATAATAATTTTTTGAGTATAATGTCAAATTTGGACTCCTTTCAAAGATTACAAATGAGGAAGAAGATCTATTTTCAAGGTAATCAGTCAAACAAAACACTCAACAACATTAGTCATAAATCTATTAGCCCAGATGCAATAATTTCATGGAAAAAAAAACTAGAAATCCCCTAGAAATTCATAAGAGCGGGAAATGCACATGTGTTGTCCATTAGATGCTTCTCCCGCTGAGAACAAAACATTGGAGATTTGTTGTGCGTCAAAAGTGATTGAAAAGTATTGAAAAATGTAAAAAAAAGCTTGTGTTCAATCACTTTTTCTCATAACTCCAATAAAATCCACGATATCGCGAAGTGTTCAGTGAATTCTGGTAAATTACGTTCAAACATTTGCAAAACTGACTTGTCAACACTAAAGCAGATCTTCTGCTTCAGCCAAACGTTTCTCCAACCAATGAAAACCCCCGAAATTGTCAAAACATCTTTGAGTGATTCGTTGCCTCTCAAAGAATTGAACAACCAAATTCATGTGTTGTCGAAAACAATCAATGAGACACCTCCCAAAATGTGAGACCCCAAATATCCTTGAGATCATAACAGGCATTCGAACTGAGGCGTCACTGTGTAGTCGACAGTCATGGAGTCCAGGCTCTAACTGTTTTTTTTTATTCTCAATGCTGAGTAAATTATTAACGAAACATTTTCTCCAATCGTCAACGACTTCACTAAGAAAACAGTGATCATGGAAGCATTATTGCCGTCGGAGATAGCTCGACTGATTCTTGGTAATTATTTTTAGTCTTTAATAGCAATTTTCTTCAATCAAAAATAACACTCAACGCTAACCTGAAATTTTGGATGACAAATCCATGATTTTTCGCATGTTTTGACACTTGACAGAATTAATCACTCCTCTGCATGATAACCTAACGTCCACGCTATGACATTTTACTGCTTCTAGGTTACTTGGAGGAGGAGAACTGTCCAGAAGTAGCAAGAATGTTTCTAGAGAGCTCTTCTCTGCTGAGAGAATGTTACACTGTGGCCCAGAGGGGTGGAAAGTTTACAAGGAGAGTGAACGGGATGACCCTAACTAACCTCCTCGAGAAGTACTGTGCGATAAACGCCTTGGTGCTGGAAAGACTGAGTAAAATCGAGGACTGTGAGTCCTTGAAGACTTCAGGAGACATCTTGGACCAATTGAGATTCCTGATGGATGGCTCCAGGGGACAGAGGTTCGTCGTGAATATAAACGTGCCCACACAGAACACATCTCAGACGTCCGGAGGCTCGCCAATCATATCCAGCAGTATGAGAAAACGTCGTCACAGTGGACCTGTCGATCGAGATCGTTCTAAGAAGCTTTCCAAGCCAACTTCTCCTGTCCTTCGAATCTCAGAATCAAATGTTCGTCAATCATGTGACACTGTTGAAACGACACCATTCGAGCAGCTCCCAGGACACCAGAACACCTCAGAAGGTTCAGGAAATACTCAAGAAGACTATCGACGTGTTCAGTGTTCATCGACGTCGACGGAGCCTGCTCTAGATTCCAAAGAGGTCAGTGACAACATCGACATCCGTGTAAGCCTTCCAGAGAAGGCCCTCACGCGAGATAATTCTCACAGGGTGCCTGAGGCCTCCAGTCAAACCTGCGAGACTGGGACAGACACGAAGGAGTTAATGGCCTTTACGAATACTGAAGTCCAAACAAACCCTTGTGAAGCATTTGACACCGGTACAGAGATGATTGATGGACCTGTTGAGAACCTGAGTTTGTTGACGAAGGAGCTGTTGAATCGAACTGAACTACAGGAGAGGATAGCACAGACCATCAACAGAACGCTGATACCATCAGATGCTTCCTTACGAGATGCTTCCTTCTGCGAGAGCACCTCTGGAGAATGCAATACATCGATAATGCGGGAGTTGGATCATGCGATCAAGTCGATTGTCATTGAGACAGAGACAGACCCAGTATTTGAGCAGTTCCTCCTGGAAACGATTGGCCAGGAGATTGAGGGAGAGATCAGTCCTGATGAGGAGGAGGCTTGCAGTCCAAAGAGGAAAAACGTGCCAGAAGCTTCAGCAGAAAAAAATCCCAGTCTCGATGATATTCCTGAGAAAGTTCCTGACGCAGAGAATCAAGGTGACCATTCGAAAAATCCAGCAATTATTGGAGACATTGACACTATCGTTAAGGAACAAGTGAAGGACGCTGTCCCACTGACTGCAACAGATCCACCAGTTCAGCAAGATCTCGCTGCTCTGGACGACGTAAATGCAGCAGCAATCCTTAGCATTATAAATGTTAATAACACGTCCAAGGAGTTGACTCAAGAAAAATCGACATCAGAATCTGAGGACCAGGAAAGTCACGAAATTTCGGAGGCCCCTGGGTCCCTTACAAACTCAGAAGTAAGGGTTGATAGTGAAATTCCTCGAGCAGATTCAAAATCCAAGAGAAAGAGGGCTTTAAAACAGAGAAAGGAGAAAAAACCCTTGACTCCTGAGAAAGATGTGCCAGAACATGAACTGGTCCCAGTGCCAACTCTGATTGTCTGTTCTAAGGAGGAGATAGCCAGTATGAAGATTCCCGCAGTAAGGCCCAAATCTCAGTACGTGCCGATAATGCCAAAGACCCCAGGGATGCTCACGCAGTCTGACCCCACTCTATATCTGAGAGCTGTCAATGTAGTTAGATCCAAAGCCGTACCTGCAGCCCCACCATTACCATCGTGTGGGAATTCCCAGCCTCTGAAAGTCCCAGAACCCGTCGCAGACTCTCATCTCTCAAAAGATCTCGCAACAGTCCCAGAATCACTAGGTCTGACTGAGTCCATCACCCTGTACGGTCCGGAGAGTGGTGCAGCAGTGGTGGAGACCGATCTCCCGTCAGTTCAACTGGAGGAGTCGATGAGCCTCACAGGAACAGGATTATCCCCATTTTTGAAGCTACATAGAAAGCCAGAAGTCCCCCAGGAACCGAATCCAGTGGATAATGGAGTGAACGAAGAAAACAGGAGATTGAGCTGTCAAGCAAACTCTGACATCCTGACGAAGAGGACCCCCAGGTCCATCATGAAGAGCAGATCTAGGAATCACAGGTTGAGTTTGTCAACCCCGAGGAGACGTAGTAGTCACATACGAGCTCTGGACTTTAACACTCCAACAAAGGGTCTGAATACCAGCAGAAGACTTAGCGATGCTGATAAGAGCTGTGTCTTCTCTCCAAAATCGTCGAAGGGAATATCAAAGGCATGTAGAACTAGCCTGTTCAAGTCTCCGTCCTTCGGAGGTAGTCCATCACCGAAAAGGAAGACGAAGACTCCTAGCAAACTGTGCAAGGGAAAGATACCGATAGCCACTAGGAGTCCTGCTCCGAAATTGATAGGGGGCTGGGACAAAATCACTGGAGTTGGGATGATCATCGATGGAACTTCCCAGTCCAGTTGTCCATCTCCAGTGAAGAATTCAGTCAATTCAACATCAGTAGGGGAAGTGAAAAGACCCTGGGATTCTGATCTGAGGATGAAAGTGGCTGCTGACGTCCAGCCAGTGGAGCAAAAGCTGACAAAGACGAAGGAAAGATCACTGAGGAGACGAAAAAGTCTCAGGAAAGAGAGGATTGTTGAAGGGGACGGGATTGCTGTCTCTGATGATGAGGCTGAGAGTGCTCCAGCCACATTGGATCCTAAGAAAGAACTGCTAAATGATAAATCCCCCGATAAATCTCTAAAGAAGCCCAAACAGGAAGAATTAGACGAGAAAAAAGGCATCGAAGTGAGTGATCAAAAATCGGAACAAATGGAGATCGAAGTCTCCAAGAAGACCGTAGAAATCACAACGAAGACGTGTGCAGTTGTGAGTGACAAAGTGGTGACGAAGAAGTACGCCAAACTGAAAACCCTGACGACTTGTGTAACAAAAGTTGGAAATAACAAGAGAGGGAGGCCTTGTACCCCTGGAGAATCCCTCGACAAGTCCTCAGAATTCGGAAGGATTGATCCATCGAAGCTGCTGGACCTGGAAACTCCTCGTAAATTTGATCCCAATCTAGTCCCACCGACTCCAAGAGTCCTCAGTCCCAGCAGCAGCATGACACCTTTCGCACAAATAAGCGAGGATTCCGGCAAGATCCAGAGCTTCGTATCCACCCCTGAATTCCCACCGACACCCAGTATTAATTTAACGCCTAAACAGTCCAATGATAGCACAATAGATGAGAACAAGAAGGATTTCGGCTCGAGATATTACCAGCCCAGCAATGAGTCGAAGGAGGCGAGGAGGAACAGTCAGACGGGGAATCCTATGACAGCGATATTGGAGGAGAGCGTCACAACGAGAATCAGCACTCAGGGGTTTCAAGGATCAACAGCACAATTGGAGATCACTCAGTTTGAGGTTATCAAGGAGAATCTCCCGAAGGAGCAGGCAATCAAGGAGTTGAAGATCTCGCGAACTCCTGACGTTCAGATAAATAAAGAGGAGAATGTCATTGAGTCTGAATCCATAAACAAATCATCGAAGTCGTTGGAGAGCAGTGGAACAGCCGAGGATTCGTCAGACAGTGACAGTGATACATCCTCATCATCATCGGGTTCGTCATCCTCCTGTTCCTCGTGTTGCGATACCACCAACACTTCATCGAAGTTATCCATGAGCAGAAGGTCCAGGAAGACTCCCCATAAAGTTGACAACAGCAATACCAATGAATTGACTGTAGAATCTCGAGTTATTATTGACAATGATACAAAGGTTGGTGATAATGAAATGAAGATGGCTGAAGTGTCGCTAGAAGACGCCTCGAAGGAGAACATCGACTCCCAGAAGATCAATGAAGAATCTCCAGTCAAGGTGATCCCCATCATCAAGACAGAAGATATTCTCACAGCAGTTGATCTGGAAACCCCGGCTAAAGACGAGGCATTGCTGGCCGAGGCGGATATATCGGAAACTCCCAGCAGCTCGAAAGTGGGGATTGAGATCCTGACGAACTTGAACTCCAAAATATCAGCAATTATAAAGGAAGATGCAAAGCCCCGACTATCTGCATCACTGGTTCCCAAGGCAGTGCCAAAGATTGTCTCTGTGGAGAAAATCTCTGCAGCAGTGAAGGTGAGAAAAATGACGGAAGAAGACGAGGATAAGAGTATCAAGGACGCTAAATTAGCGCGGGAGCTCGACGAGAAGCGTCTTCGCATGATAAATAAGATAAAATCGGACAATACCCCGAGAACAAGAGCCGGTAGATCAAGAGTAAGTGACAAGGGCAAGACACGGGAAGTGGTGAGACCTGAGCAGCCAGAGGATGCCTCGATGAAGCTGAAAAATTCCCAACCACTGAGGAAATCCATGCGGAACGTTGAAAAAAGAGCGACGAGAGGACTTAGTGAACCGACAGAAACGATTACATCCGAGAAGATAGAGCCTCCCAGAAAAGCGCAATCCTCGAGGGATTCTACCGGAAATGACGAGGAAAATCTGGAGATAATGATTCTCCCAGGAATAAATCCTCCGATCAATCCCTCAGGCATTAACAAGCTCGATGGTATACTTTCAAATGCTGAGGAGGAACGGGAGAGCCAAAATAGTAAAAGAGATAAAGATCCGATTGTCGATGACAAGAAAGAGGAGACGAAGGCCAAGTCGAAGGTAGACCTAGTGAAGCGAGATTTATTCAGTGACGAGGAGAACACTGATGGAAGGCCAGCAGATGCAGAACCCAAAAGACAGGAACCTCAAAAAAGTGAAAGTATTAACCTCGCAGAATCCAAGCAACAGAGTGAAGCCCCTGGGGAGCTTCCTGGTGTCCTCGAGAGTCTCGAACTGGTCCCCACGAACAAGAGTTTCGAGGAGGCAAGTTTGGAGGAAGGGTCGTACGAGCACATCGAGATCTCCTTCGTGTACGACGAAAATCAGCCGAGAAAAAAGAGAAAGAAGAAATTGAATTCCTCAGATCTTGAGATGAAGGTGCAAGTATACACGTGCACTGGGGAGATCGTCTGGAGGCATATGACAAGCACCGCACATGAGGAGATCTTCAACCTGAATCCTCCGAGGAAGAAGAGAGTCAATCCGCCAAAGCCGAAGGTTCCCAAGGAGAAACCTGTGACAACAGTTGTCGCCTCGAAAAGAAAGGGAAAGCCAAGGCTGAAAAACAGTGAATCTGTGGTGTCTGAGATTAAGGGCCAGCCTCTAGCCACGTCGTCCCCAGTCAGCAGAGATGATATCTTGAAGGCTGTAGAGAAGGGGAAGGCTAGCGGTAAAATGAAGTCAGAGGATAAAGTTCCAAAACACAGAAAGAGAAAGCAATCAGAGAGCAAGGACGAGCACTCGGAGAAGAAGCCTCGAATGACTGATCCTGCGGCTCTTCTCAGTGGAATAAATATCAATAAACTTCTCAATGTAGTCCATGGGTCAGAGTCCTAGGATTATGGACGAGGAGGGTGTGAGCAAACAGTGCAAGCAATGTACTAGAATTAGATATTTATAGAAGTGGTTGTTTCAATGCGATGGAAAAATGCTGAGCATTTGTGCTTCATAATCCTAACCACGTGTACAAGTAACTAGTTTAATGTGAAGAAAATACGAAGTATTATAGCCTAAACATGAAGAAGACTGACTAAGTGGCAACCTGCTGGGTCACGTTGTACAATGTACAGAAAAAGTGTTGAAGTTAATTATTTCTGCATAACTATTTTTATGATAGGTGAATATCAGATTTAGTGAGTATTAATTTAACTGTTAACGTTTTTTATACGAGAGAAATAAAAATCATAAATATCTGGTTACACAACTATACTATTTAATTATCAAGATTCAGAAAAGACGGTGGAAAATCGCTGCAAACTTAGCTTTTTATTTATTTAGAAAAATTATACGTCTTTATAAATCTTTCAATGCGAATAGAGGACTAAAAATAAATTTCTGTGATTAATCAAAATTTAGGTATTTATTTTTTTTTACAATGGGAATTTACTTCAAATGTCACACATCATGATTAGATCATGAAAAATAACGTAAAGTAATTGAATATGGAAACCACCGAAGGTAATCATTAGTTTCCTGATTTCACTTTAACGACATCCTCAACTTCTTTGATAACCTTCATGAGCTCGGTGAATTGTGGAAGACCCATGGAAATACCTGAAGCAGAAATAAACATGAATTATTCATTTTTCTTCATATTTATTTATTTTATTAAAAGATTTGCCATTTTTCAATTACCTTTCTTTGATGGTCGCTCCTCACCGTCCTTCTCGTAGTACTCTCGAATGTCGACGTAGAGTTTACCCTTGAAAAAACGAACGACGAGTTTCTTGTTGTTTCCCAGATCCCACGAGGGCTCTTCCTCGTTGGCTTTGCTAGACGTTTTGGGTTTCTTGCTGGACTCTGCTTTTTCCTCTGGAGCCTTCGATTTTTCAGTCCTCTGTTTTTTCTTGGGCTTTTCGTCCTGTATATATTTCGCAATATTTTGATTATCTTAATCAATTGCTTAAATTTGGCCTTCCAGATCTCCACTCCGTATTGTAAAAACATGTTTATAAAAGATATATTTGTTAAAAAATTGAGACACTAGCGACCTATTCAATATTTACAATCGGGAGTATCGCCGCCAATCATCAGTCTCATTATCAATAGATAATGAACTCGAAGATACCATTAGAACTCAAATCGTTCGTCATAACAATTATACATGAGTTCTTGGATGAATGCTCAATCAAAATTTAAAATCAATGTAACCTTAATTTTAAGTGTCAAAATTTGAGGTGGTTTATTAGGTGTATGCTAATTAACCCTTTGAGGTTTAAAACATTTATTGAAAAAACATGGAAACAATATGATGAAGCTTGCCTCACTGCTGCTGTGGCTGCTAGAGTCAGAGGACGAGGAAGCTTTGTTCTTTGGCATCTTGTGACAGTAGATTGACTCCAAATTGTCACTCCAAAAACCCTGATACTTGTCACTGCTGTCTGATGACAATTAAAAGTAAAATCCATTATTTAATTATTTTTACGGCATCGGGAGCAGGTTAGAATCAACGAGTGTTTATTGATTCGATTTCACTCTGATAATACCGAATAATTGATAATCAGGATATTTTCAACTTACGGGAGGTACTACCCGAAGCTATGCCCTCACAAAATGATGGGAAATAAAGCGGTAATTTGGATCGAATGATTGATGAACGCAACGTGAAACCGGTAAAGATCATAGACACAGTAAAAAATGAGGTGCAAGAAACAGCTGCAGCGTGGCGTCAGCGTTTTTGGCGGTTATAGTTTGCCCCGGTTGATTAGGAATTGAAATGTGGTGGGGTGAGATCGGCCAACGGGACTATACAAGAGAACATTTTCAAGCCCATTGAAGATCAGTATAAATTAGGTGTAATATTCCTAACAGCATGCACTCAATCTACTCAAACCCGTTCTGAGGACAATTCAGTTCAGTAATTTCCACAGAAATTATTTCCATAAAGTAAGGTGCTTTGAAAAATAAAAATTCCTTCTCATTAATCTCTATCTAATCCACAACTTTATTCTCAACCTTATTTACAATTAGATAGCAGTCCCATAAAACATCTCTTGATGTATTGGCAATAACAAAACTTCATGATTCACATGTATTTTATTTATCACTGCTTGATATTGTCCGTTAAGCACAGAATCCCTCGCATGAGATAATAATCATTTGAATTTCCTTGAAATGAAATTCGCATATGTTTATTTTCAATCACTATCATCAGCATTTCGTGGAGCTCGTGTGAGTGGTCTCCTGCTATCCTCATCAGACCCATAAATCACTTCCTCGTCTGAATCATTGATCATCGAGAATGCAGGATTGTCTTTCGTTATGGATGAATCTGTCCAAATAATTAACTAATTAATTAAATGAGGGGAAATGTGAAAAAACACAAGGCTATACTTTTAAACCAAATAAATCTAGTGGCCCTTTAGATCTAGACAGTTTGCTGGAATCATTATTAGTCAAATGGATTCATTCTTACGTTGCCCGTAGACCTGCTGAACTCCTGGTGAATATACGTAGGCCATGGTGTAAAGATAAAAATTCAACAGTCCATAAAGTGCCATAAATTGGGCTGATGTTCTGTAATATGTGGACAATCGTGATGCAAAACTGTCCTCGAGGACACCAGCACCGAATTGTCTAGCTGTCACCAGGGCGCAGACCCCTGCGACGATGACAGCAAGGAGTGTTAAGAAGCGTAATCGAAGATCTGGAAGAGAACGAGAAAAATGGTCGTATAGAAAAAGTTCAATTAAAAATCACAATGTCAAAAAAATGAGAGGGGGATTAATTTAAACACATATTTACCAAAATATGGCATGGAACGGAGTTCACTGTAAGCACGAAGCATCAGCAGTGCGAGATACGCGATGTAAACCCCCCCAACAGTGAAAAAAAATACTTTCAGTCCCTGAAAGTTCAAAATGATAATCTTTCTTCATCTTCAATAACTGATTATCTTGTTACTACTGAGAAAAATAAAAATTACATAATAGTTAGACGTATCGAGGACGTAATTGTACGTTGGATCCTCGAGTTCGGTGCACCTGAGCCAGGTAGCGAGAATGAGGGCCGCCACCCAGAGGCAGCCTATCACCAAGAATTTTGGTAGATAAAATGTGGCTAGTTTTCGTTCATTCTAAATAGAAAAAAAAATGTATTGCATGTGATGGAAAAATGGGAAAGTAGCTTATTCACCTGACGTAGGCCGTGATAAACGCACAGCCAGAACATGAGGATGGCACAGAGAAATGTCGTTTGCATTATGGCATCTAACATTCCTGGTACCCAAGAATTAAATAAGAAAATCAGCGGAAATAATGGATCTGCAATGGACAGAAAGCTTACAGAAAATGCACTGATTTCATCATAATTTCATATTCTTAAGTAATTGATTCAGATAATTACTGTTGTAGAGTATTAATAATGGGAGCAGTATAGAGATCCATTTTTGCTCGATGGACCAGTCTGTCACAGGGTATTTCCTCAATGAATGCCCAAACCAGCACTAAAAAATATCAAAATTAATTTCTTCTCTTTTCGGTCAATCGTCTGATATTTATCGATTCACTACAACTAATCTCTGAGTAGCTACCGTGATGACGAAAGCAGCCAACAGAAAAATGAGCCTGAACCATATTTCGATCTGCGTGAAGGCAGGATTGTAGTTCTTAAACTGTTTCAATGAGAAAAGCATAAAAATTATCTTGAAATACCTCTCAAGCCCTTAATTAATGATAGTGCTTACTGACGTAGAACGTGAGGTTTCGAATTGTGTAGCGCTGATGGAAGCCTTCAAGCCCGTAAAAACGAACTGTAATTATGTAATGAGTGTAATCCAGGGAGCCTAGATGGGCTACAACAAGTTCTTCGCACGTTTGGCGTTCGCACTTCAAATGTCTCGTTCTGGAAATGACAATTGATGTTAAAAATATACTATTATCCTTTCAATCCTTGAGAATAATTCCTCTACCTATTATGACCTGATTCCGCCGAGAGGATCGACACGAGTTTCTCTTCTGGACTAATTCCATCGATGGAAACACTCACTTGAAATGTTTTATCATATCTCTCGTCTGCAGATAATTCATTACTTTATTATTTATGATTGAATAAACCATATAGACATAGTTACCGTCACTATTTGCAGTCGAGAATTTAGCAATGACCCACAACTGCTGACTGTATGTGGACAGTGCTGGGGTTTTCATGACGAATGGACCAGTCGCCATATCAGTGCCATTCAACCTTGCTCTGTGCTCAGCAGTCGAGGTAATGGGGGGCCCAGCTAGTCCAATAAACACAGCTAATCCGAAGCACGCAAAAAATGCTACGAACACCATCACGAACTCTCTTTTGTGCATGGAATAGAGACGCATTGGTACTGACCTGGGGAGCAATAGCGCCTCATAAAGACATGGAGTTCAATGACAATTAATGAAGACAACTTCACCTTTCACATCTGTCATGGTGATAAGCTGGAGCTATGTACTTGTTGAATTCACTGAACAAGTCACTGAACTGAGTCAAGGCATTCCTGATCTTCAGATTCCATCCCCCTGAAGGTAAGTGATAGGAGTAGCCCAGACCTGGACCGTCCATGCTGGATATTTAGGCTCCAATGTTGATTTCAATGCTGACTAATGTACAGATTTTTTTTCCATTGGTATGAATTTTATTTTTGGTTGACAATTTAGTTACTTGTGCAAATTGGCGTTGGACATCGAGAGAGCATCAATGGATGAAGAAAATTGGAGAAAGCCTACCTCTTTCGTTGAATTGTTCAGCTGAATTTCAGGCTTTTCGATGGTACACAAATACTCGATGAGAAATCATCATTTCTCATACATTTACAGGCGCCTATCATAGACGTACTGGGGGATGCGTTTTCAATAAATACAGTGATGTGGAGTTGCGAGCCACCCAGTTATTGATTTCCCCGCCCCACAACCCGGATATTTTCACACATGCGCCCCTCACTGGTCATTCAAAATCGGTCGGGGTGCATTAGAAACGAGTGAAAAATAAATTAGGATCGAGTTTAATTGGTGTTAATAAAGTATATGAAGTTCTAGCACTAAATTAATTAGAGAGAGAGAGAGACACGAATACCCATATTAAATTTGAATGATTCAAAAGCTTCGTCGAGAAGCTCCAATTCTGAATAATGTTTTATTCATCCAGTCGTCAATACAAAATATTCAGTTTCATTTTTACATTTCCGATAGCACACACTTATATACACAAAAATATGTACAGAATAATGAACCCCATACAAAACTAGTCCCAGTATTTGATTTTGCCATCCCAGCCAGCAGTGGCTAACCTCGAAGGTTCATGTGGATGCCACAAAACTGAAATACAAACTCCATCATGTGCCTTCCACTTCTTATAAAGTTTGGTAGTCTTCCAGTCCCAGCAGTAAGCCTTTCCATCAGCATCACCAGATACCAAATAGCTCATATCAGGTGAAAAGTCCAGTCCGCAGGCATATCCAGCCACCATGTGCCCAGTGAAGGTCTTTTTTCTGTTCATCTTGAACCTGTTCAACGCTGAGAAGATAACAATCTTGTTATCCATACTCTGGCAAGCCAGCCACTTCTGATTTGGAGAGGGGGTGACAGCAGGCATGGAGTGCATAGTGGGATCAGCGATATACTTCATGTCCACAGGTATGTCCCACTCCCAGACCCTGAGACTCTTGTCATCAGAAGTCGTCACAAATCTTCTGTTTTCATCGACAAAAGTGATGGAGTTGACAGCCCCCAAATGTCGATCATACTCTTGAGTGATCTCTCCTGACCTCGTGTCCCAACAAATGATCTTCTTGTCGCTGGTGCCAGCGACAAATAAGTGCTGTTTATTTGAATCCGGATTGAACTTTACGCAGTAGGGAATTTTCCTGCTGGTAAATCGAGATATGCAAGCGCCAGTTTCAGTGTCCCAGAGCTTGACATACCTGTCATACCCAGCGGAGAGGAATCTCTTGCCATCATTGTCAAAACTGATATCCCGAACAGCCTGTCGATGACCATAGTACGTCCTGACACATCTTCTCTCCTTGTAAACCTCCCAGAGTTTGACTCTACAGTCCATACTGCAGGATAACAATAAATGAGCAGACTTGGGGAACCACTTGATCTGGGAAATGCCCTTCGTATGGCCCTCCCAGGTGTGGATCTGGGATTTCGGGAGGAAGCAGCGTTCTGGAGGAGACTCTGAGCGCAGGTTGACCCCGACGTCCTGAGGGGGATGAAGGAAAGATCGACCTTGGTAGTCCACTGGATCCTTTATGTGCAGTACTGTCTTCTCCTCGAGAGGTTTTTCCTCCACTTGCTTTCCTCGTTTGTTTCGCTTGGCGAGGATTTCCTCCAGCTCTGAGGCCTCCTCGTCGGTGGGTTTGGACACTCGTTGCTCGTCTACATAGCCGCCCCACGGCCCCAGAAAGCCCTCAATGTCGTCTGGATTGTTGTTTCGACGTCGCTTCCGTTTGTCTGCTTCCCGAAGTGCTGTTGTCTCGAATACTGTCTTTCCACCACTGCCTTCCGCGGCTTCGGTGGCTCCTATTAGTGTTTTTCCTTCTTCTGAGGTGCCGTCTACTGTTGGATCTAGAGCATAACCTAGGGAAATAGGAGAGCCATTAACACGTCTTGAGATTTTTACGTCCAACAAAAATCTGTATTATCAATTCTCATTTGAGGTTCATCTTCATTTACTAAAAGACTTACCATAGCTTTGAAACGTTCTCCTTTGATTCTCAAACTGAAATTCACTGATATGTGCCTTCTCTACGAATCCCGACAACATATTTTTGGTCGCACGCTGCTGTTGAGTCCTGAAAGGATTCTCAGGGCCAACATCAGGGGCGAATAACTCCTCAAACTTGGGATTATGTTTTATCTCGACGGCTGTAGCATCTATGTGGCGAACACATAGTTCTGTACCCTGAAAATATGTTTTAATATGATTAATGTTTGGCGAATCATTAAAATAACAACAGACATAACCTCAAACATTAAGTCATCAATAACTACGAATTCTAAGAGGCAATGGACTTACGGTCGGCACAACGTCGGGTGCAGCACAAATCTGGAGTGGAAGAGTGGTTACTGGTCTGTTAATTGGAATAATTGGCTCTTCGGAACAATTGTTAGGTACCCTACTCGCACTCTTAACCTCGATCGGTCTGTTAATCGATGGAATATCATCCTCGGGGCCACTGTTATCGTCACTACTACCGTACCCTTGCAGGGCTAGCATTTTTACTGCACTTAATCACGATTAATATCTCACAAAGTTATGAATATCATCCTATGTGAAAAGCGAGACACGGGTGACTGAAAAACGTTTGGAAGGTCGGTTATTCTAACCCTACTGCACTCAACCGGGACAAGCTCGGACAAGCCCCAGAAGGTTGCGCAGCAGTCACCTTAAAAGTAAAAAGGTGGAATTTAACCAGTCCTACCACTACACATCGCTGATCTGCGGTGGGAGAACAGCAGTGCCTGTTGTCAAGCTCATCGAATTTCTTGGGCAGATATTTTACGGTGAATTTATTAAAAAAATGGTATGTAATAGTCAGGTAAAAATGTAGTTAATGATCTGAGGTATTGGCGGTAGTGTCTTGAGACCTTAAGCGTTGGACACTCACTGGCTGTATTTTGGAGTAGTTTTTTATTTTGGAGCATTACGACCACCCTTGCGTCAGGTTACGCACCTGGATGATTTATTTATCTGTCATTTATTGATATTATCAATTTGGTCGCCCCAGAGGCCTCTCCTGAAAATATCAATTCCTGTAGGCACTACTAGGATTTGACAAAGGTGTGATTCAATTCGGAGTGTAGATCAACTGACTGTTGTCTCTTAGATAGTCCCTCTCTCTTTCCGCCCCTCCGCCAACGAATTTATGATTTTATGATTAAATTTTTTTCGTTTCTTTTTAATTTTGTATTGGAAGTAATTGGCAATAATTGAAGCAGACAGAAAATCGTCCAGACGTTGAGCTCGATTCAATTTGTGAATTGGAAACCCTCGTACAATTTCCCTTTGCATTAATGCTGCATTTTATAACTAGTGCATGATAAATTTGACACGGCTTAAACCCTAGCATGGCCACTACACATTCTCTGCTAGGTATCTCTCTTCTTCTCGCAGCCAATGACTCCAGTCATGACGGGCCTAGAGGAGCAGGAAAAACTCCTGGAGGATGCCATTGGAGTTGTCAAGGTTCAAGCATTTCAGATGAAACACTGTTTGGACAATGCCAAACTTATGGACGCCCTGAAGCATGCGTCGACGATGCTGGGGGAACTGAGAACATCGCTATTGAGCCCCAAGAGTTACTACGAATTGTACATGGCAATCACCGATGAACTTCGTCATTTAGAACTGTATTTACTGGATCAGTATCAAAAGGGAAAGAAAGTCACCGATCTTTATGAACTCGTTCAGTACGCAGGGAATATCGTACCTCGTTTATATTTACTGATAACCGTAGGGTTAGTTTACATAAAAACCAATCCATGCCTGAAGAGAGACCTACTCCGAGACCTTGTAGAGATGTGTCGAGGTGTGCAGCACCCTCTGCGTGGTCTCTTCCTCCGTAATTACCTCCTCCAATGCACGAGAAACATTCTACCAGACGCGCCCGAGGGCGACGACGAGGAAGGAACTGTACGCGATAGCATCGACTTCGTTCTCATGAACTTCGCAGAGATGAACAAACTGTGGGTGAGGATGCAGCACCAGGGTCACAGCAGAGACAGGGAGCGAAGGGAGAGGGAGAGGGAGGAATTAAAGATTTTAGTTGGGACTAATTTGGTGAGGCTGAGCCAACTGGAGTCGGTGACACTGGAGATTTACAAGAGGCTGGTGCTCCCTGGTATTCTGGAACAGGTCGTCAGCTGCAGGGATGCCATTGCTCAGGAGTACCTCATGGAGTGCATTATCCAAGTATTTCCAGACGAATTCCATCTGCAGACATTGAATGCTTTCTTGAAGTCCTGTGCAGAGCTGCATAATGGAGTGAATGTCAAGAATATTATTATTTCGTTGATCGATCGTTTAGCAACTTTCAGTCAACGGTCTGATGGGGTTGGGGGCCCTGGGAGTCCCAGCCAAATACCGGGAATACCTCAGGACGTCAAGTTGTTTGATGTCTTCAGCGATCAAGTTGCTACGATTATTCAGGTAACTATCGAGGATCAATAAGTACATTCGTTAAATTCCTTTAATTGATGTATTCAATAGAACTTCAGTCGATTCTTTAACTGACAGTTAATGCTCGAGATTAATCGGAGTGGTGACTATTCTGTGATGACTGGATACTACACAATCCATTGAGAATAACCCCATGATAGAAAAATTCAATTTAAATTTCTATACTCATCAAGTTTAAGTCTGAGAATAGTCTCCCCAATATTGTCCCTTCAAATAATTAGTTGTTGTCGATTCAAAGTCACTATCTCTCGGGTTATTGATTAAAAATGACCCGTGAGAGCGAGGAGAATGGGACAGATAAAAGAATTGGGGTCGATTTTAGTGGAGTGCAAGTTTCATGCAATCTTACTCCTCCAACGTGATAATTCTATTTCTCCCTTTGTTCTGGTTCGCTGCAGACACGTCAGGACATGCCACCGGAGGACATAGTTTCCCTCCAAGTGGCTTTGATAAATCTAGCCCACAAGTGCTATCCAGATCGTGTGGATTACGTCGATAAAGTATTATTTACAACAGTTCAGATATTCCAGAAGTTGAATGTTGAGAAGTAAGCCTATCATTTTTCTATACGCACTTTACGACGTCTATATGCACACCTTGTATTTAATTGTATAAAATTTTAAGATTGGAATACAACAGTGCAGTATCGAGAGAGCTCTCTCGCTTGATGAAGATTCCAGTGGATAACTACAAAAACATCCTGACAGTCCTGAAGCTGGAAAACTATGCTCCCCTCCTCAATTATTTCGACTACGAAGGAAGGAAGCTCCTCGCGGTCTACATAATCACCAACATACTGGACAACGAGACCTTAATTCCCACACAGGAGCTAGTGGATGCAGTACTGTCAGTGGTGTCGCCCCTCGTTCAGGACCAGCCAGATCAGCCTACCATCGAGGAGGATCCCGAAGACTTTGCTGAGGAGCAGGGCCTCCTGGGGCGTCTTATCCACCACTTCAAATCCGACACAGCTGATCAGCAGTATATGATCCTCAGTGCAGCGAGGAAACACTTCTCAGCAGGTGGAAACAAGAGGATAAAGTACACTCTTCCTGCCATTGTCTTTCAGGCTTATCAGCTAGCTTTCACCTACAAAGCCCTGAAGGATCAGGACGAGATGTGGCAGAAGAAATGCCAGAAGATATTTCAGTTCTGTCATGCAACGATAACAGCACTTATGAAGGCTGAACTCGCTGAGCTACCCCTTAGGCTGTTTCTTCAGGGGGCACTTGCCATCGGTGAAATTAGATTTGATAATTTTGAAATGGTAGCTTACGAGTTCATGAGCCAAGCTTTCTCAATCTATGAGGATGAGATCAGTGACTCTAAGGCTCAGCTGGCAGCTATCACCCTGATTATTGCCACTTTTGAACAGATGAGCTGCTTCAGCGAGGAGAATGCTGAGCCTGTGAGGAATCAGTGTGCGCTATATGCCAGTAAATTACTAAGAAAGCCTGATCAATGCAGGGGAGTGGCCACTTGCTCTCACGTATTCTGGTCTGGAAAGTCACTGGCCACTGGGGGGAAAGAGATGCAGGATGGGAATAAAGTGCTGGACTGCCTTAAGAAAGGAATCAGAATTGCCAGTCAGTGTATGGACACTTCCGTCCAGGTACAGCTTTATGTGGAGCTGCTGAATCATTACATTTATTTCTACGAAAAGGAAAATTCGTCGGTTACTGTACAAATACTGAATCAAGTTATTGCCAAGATCAAGGAGGAACTGCCGAATCTGGGGGTCAGCGAGGAGACTGAACAGATTCAGAAGCATTTGGCTAATACTCTGGAGCATCTGAAGAACAGGATGAGGTATTCAGACTCTCAGGGGCAGCCTTACCATGGGCTTGTTCTCTAATTCTTGGAGATTACAGGCTTTCGAAATTTGTATCTATAATTTTGTAAATAGTTGAGGTATGTTTCCACTGAATTTTTTCACTGATTTGTAAATTTTGATGATGGAATTAATGTGAGAAACAGACTCGGTCCGTGGATATGCGTAATTTCCGGTGATTAAGAGAGGAATGAAATTAATTAATCATGTGAATGTGCAATTTTTATCATGAAAACGTGACTTCAACGGTTTTTTGCCGATTGTCACAAGCGTCTGACGAGCATCGATTGAAATTTTTTTCTTCAAGTTATTACAAAAGTAAATGAAATAATGTATTACCTGTAAATTTGTTACAATGAAGCACTATTTGCAAAATTAGCAAAACTTTTTTTATTTTTTGCGTCATAAAAAAAATCAACTCTTCCTCAACAGAACATCAGAACTCCATGGTACTACTCATCTGGGACTCCCTCTCCAGCTTCCTGGCATCCTCCATTGCTCTCAAAAACTCTTGGAACAAATGGAGAGATTTATTCATACTCGTTTTTTTGTAATCTTTTATCTTCCTAGCATTCTCGAGTCCTCCTTCCACGGTCTTATCCTTCTCGTCGTAAGCGTTGATCTCATCGATCAGAACGTTTATTGTCGGCACTGTCAAGGGATCGAACTTCTCGACTGTTCTTGGGTTGAAGGGAATGCAGACTTTTCCAGTTTTTGGGTGAACACAGAATGGCGATTTCAGAAGATGGTTCATACCTTTCGTGACGTTTATGTCGAGTCTAGGGTAGCAGTACTGGATCATTATTTCTTCTAGGAGATGGCGATGTTGCCTCCATTTTTTATTCTGGGGGAAAACAAAATTTCTGACCAGTTCCGATGGATTAATTTTTTTTTCCATCAAAAACTTATAAAATTAACTTTTGTACAAACCGATTGTGTCTGTTCCTTAACATACGTCTCGAAGACCTCCCATCGATCCACCCCCTTCTCGTATTTATCAAAGAGCTCCTTGACCTCCGTCCTTGCAGTATCATCAGGCAGAATCCCCAAGAACTTCTTCACCCTCTCCTCACTACCAAGCATGTCCTGCTCCTCGACACACATCGCCACGAACCTTGGAGCGATGATGTCAAGTGCACGCTTGACTGATGAGTGGATCTTGTCACCAGGTAGATTGACCTTTTTCTTGGTAAACTCACCACCAGAAATCAACTGAAGGTACTCGGCCACTGCCCCTCGTGCAGCTGTGTCCAGGGTTCGAGCGATGGGATCACACACCCATGCGTGGATTCCTCGCCTTCCGGAGAACACCCAAAGGATGTGGTTGAAGCCAAAATCCTCTGCAGAAAAAAAATTGAATGGATTCAACCATTTTTTACGGAGAAAAAAATTATTAGATTGGATTCTTTGGGAAAATAATTGAGTACCTCTCAGGGCTATGTCCAGGATTTTGCAGGCGATTTCCATGTACTTCCAGCATTTATTACAAATATCTGCACCTGAGCAACAGGTTCTTACCTCATCGTAATCAGTCATATCGATATCAAAGACAAGTTCACGTTGCACTGGAACCAGATTAACGACTCTTCTCTCCTGTTTTGGGCTACAATTGCTTATATAAAAATACAAATTGGCACAAATACCTAAAGAAAATTGAAGGTGGAACTCACCAAATGCTATAAATAGCACCGATATCAATTTTGAATGGCAGAATCCTCTTGATTTCATTTTCTAGCTGCTTCATATTAGTGAAAGCCTGATAACGAATGTAAACGTCTTCTCCAAGCGTGAAGGAAAATTCTCGGTTTTGGAAATTCTCCCCTGGATATTGCCAAAATTTTCAACGAGTGAAAAATCATAAGGGAAATCAGGCTTTGCAAATGACAGTTTTCAATTCTTCCTGTTTACCTTTTCCATAGCTCAGCCAACGATAGTAGTCGTTGAAGGGGAACAAGCGAGAATAGTAAACTGGCAACAGATCCCCCAGATTCTCCATTGTTATCCGGAGTGTATTATCTTCACCAGAATTCAATGATTTCAACACTTTACTTGAGACATACGAAGATAAAAAAATAACAACAAAAGGGTAATTATTTTGGCGGGATACCGGTGGCCACCATCTTTATAAACTACACGAATGGTCCTTAAAGGCCGCACCACATCCCCACTCTTGTGAATCGGGCTCCCCCACTCCCTCAACATCAAAAACCATAGGTTAGTTTCCTTTCGAATCCAATGAAAAGCTGCCCTAAAAGTGAACACGTGAGTCCCTAACCTCAAATGTCACTCTCTCGTGAATATTAGTAGTCCATTATTCTCACTACTGTTTATTCTATAAATAATGCCAGCACCGAGGAAAAATAATGTATTGACTTACGAAGGGTGTAATTACCTAAAGTATCGTTTACTGCTGTCGACTTTATCAGGAAAGCCAGTGAGAATCGAAGAAATCAGAACCAACCACGATGATCCTGGCTTGAAAGGTAAGACATTGTTTACTTCAGGAGAGGACGAGGTCCAACGAACTCACAATCACAAATTTATCCATTATCTCCTGCTCTCATTATTTTTAGAGTATGAAGTCAGTTTGATCAGACTCCTGGATAGATTAACCAATGGAACTCGAGTAGAATTAAACGAGACAGGAACAAGTTTGTTTTACTCCCCTGGGCTGCTGGTCGGTGGAGAGCTGGAGCATGATTGCAGCTTGCAAAGGGGAATTGGGTATTATCTGGAGGCTGTCATGGCCCTTGCTCCATTCTGCAAGAAGCCTGTGAATATCAAGCTCAGGGGGGTCACCAACAATACCCTAGATCCTTCGGTGGATAGGATAAAAACTGCAGGGCTGTCTGTGCTAAAGAGATTTGTCATTGGAGAACAGGATATTGAACTGGTTATCAAGAAAAGGGGGGCTGCACCACTGGGTGGTGGAGAGGTGCTTTTCCAGTGTCCCATCAAGCAGAGTTTGAAGACTGTGCAGGTAAAATTTATTTTGAGCCGAATTCGTTATTTTTTTAAAGAACAGTTTCTTGCTTTTTCATTGTGAAAATAATTCGAAATATTAGATGTAAAAGGATGACTCATTTTAAGAATCAATTGTAGTTTCAAAACAGTGGAATGGTGAAGAGAATACGGGGACTTGCGTGCAGTATACGAGTATCACCGGCTATTGCTAATAGAATGGTTGAGGCTGCTAAAGGAGTTCTTCTCAATTTTCTACCTGATATTTATATTCACACAGACCATTGTAGAGGAGGCACCGGTGGAAAGTCACCAGGTAAATGCTTCTCTAATTTATTCATTCATTTATCGATGAATTTCTGAGGGAATGAATGGAAAAATTTTTGTTTTAAATTTTCAGGATTTGGTATTACAGTAACAGCGGAGACAACAAATGGAGTTTTCTTGAGTGGTGAGGCATTTTCTCCTTTAATGACCACTGGATCGCTTCCGTGTGTTCCTGAAGATATTGGAAAGGAGGCAGCTAACAAGTTGTTGCACGAAATATACAGGAATGGATGTGTAGATTCTCCTTTCCAAAGCATGACCGCTTTATTTATGGCACTGGGGAGAAAGGATGTTTGTAAAGTACTCGTGGGACCTCTTACACAAACAATGTATGAATATATTTAATTTTTTATTTCTATTGGTTAGCTTATGAAGAAATTAATAATTTAATTATGAAGCAATGAATTTGAAAATCGTGAAAAACAAATGGATAGAAAAGTTATAAGTTTCTATGTTATTGTTACAGGATTCAGTTTCTGAGAGACCTCAAGGACTTTTTTGGTGTAGTATTCAAACTGGAGCCTGCCAGAGACGAGGAAGACGACGAAATTTTCATGGAACAAGTTTTATTGACTTGTGTGGGAATAGGATATACAAATCTCAGCAAAAAACATTTATAAACCATCCCTCAATTTATTTTGTAAATATTTTCATTTTTAGTAGATAAATTTCTACATTGCCAAACAAGATAACCAAACGTTAATTCTTATCCTACAAACTAAATTTTTGTAAATCTAGGGGTTTCGAAGGCCACGAACGGAAAGCTGTTGATTTATAGTGCTGCCATAAATTCTGATAATTCCTAGAATATTTTTTAAAATCGTAGTAGCTAATTTTCTTGGGGTGCGGAGGAATCCTCGCAGACCCATACTTGTCCACAATCCTCAAATACTTATTGAACAGTCCTCTTCTGGAGATCAATAGGAAATTACCTTTTTTGTTCTTAGTAGCCCCCTGCTTCCTTCCCTCAACAGAAACCTCTACATTTCTCCCTCTGACGTCACACCAAATGACACTAGAGGGACAGGGATGTCCCCTGATTTTCGATTTCGCCTGAGAAAAACCCCCAGCGGCCTGAACAATCCTCGGTCCCTCAACTCCTGAATCGAATCGTTTGTACAACCCCCTCTTCATGCTCTCCAGTGAGAAGGGACAGCCTCCCCCAATGACGATAGTCTGAATCCTGACTTTTGGGATCAAAAATGAGAGCAGCGCCCCTTGTACCCCCAGAACATTCCATTTCGCTAATTTATCAGAGCAGGAAAGGCTGAGGGTGGGGTCTCCTCTTCCAGGTTTCGTTCTGAGAGGCCCTAGAGCGTGATAATCCACCCCAGGAAGCTTTAAATCCTGGACTGAATCATGAACACACTTCGCTCCTGTCCTAAAGACGTCGAAAATCAGCCTCCCGTTCTCCATTGAATCATAATCATCATCTAATTTGGGTATTTTTGAATGAGGAGACTCTTTTTCCTTGAAGATGATAGAGCAATCTCCACAGGGGGTCTGACTGCAATAAAAATGAAACGACACATCTCCCCTGAAATCGATCTTTCCCTCGCTGTTGAGAATAAAAATGTGATTCTCATTTGAAACGATCAATTCGTCGATCTGTTCGTAGATGTATCGTAGGAGGGCACGTCGAGCCAGCACTTCAGCATGGGAATCACTCAGTCTAGCTCCTAGGTCGTAAGATTGAGTATTTCGGAGGTCTTTGGCGCCCAGGCACTTGGTGCCTGTGGCCAGAGACACCAGAGAACATTTGTCGTGCTTCTGTAGGACGAATCCTGCGAGAACTGTCCACTCGGAGTCTGTGGGTTTGCCTGTCTTGGCAAGGGTTTTGTATTTGTCGAGGCAGAGGCGTGAGATGGTTTCGGTAAGTGAAGTGGAGGTCATTGTCATATTATTTTATTTTTGAGGAGTTTATGAACTATTGGGCGAGTTAAACAACGTTGTCAGGGTTCCACGCGTATTTATGCGGGGGTAGTGAGGATAATTCCGCCATCTGGGTGGCGTGAATGGTGAAATCTAACTGGAAATTCTCACGAATGTGATTTTTTTGTACTGCTTTGGGAATTATGCCTATTCCCTGCTGCAGAGCCCACTTGAGTAGAAGTCTGGCTGGAGAGACATTGAGTTCTCCAGCAATTCTACAAACTACTGGATCCTTTAAGAGCGAGTTATCAGTACTGGTCCCTAAAGAGGAGTAGGCCTGCACATGAATTCCCTGTTGTTCACAAAATTCGACTAAGTCTCGTTGAGGGTAATGGGGATGCAACTCCACTTGATTAACTGCAGGGCGAACCCCTTTGCAATCTTGCATCAATCTTTCGAGGTGACGTATGTTGTAATTGGATACCCCGATGGATCTCAGGAAGCCCTGGGACTTGAGGTCCACCAGTGCCTCCCAGGTCTTCGCCCTCAACTTAATATTGTCTATATCTCCTTCGGGGATTCCAGCGGCTCCAGGCCAGTGGATCAAGTACAAGTCGATGTAGGAGAGATTAAGGGCCTTCAGAGACCTCTCCACAGCTTCACGGATTCTCTTGGGATTTCCATTTTCACTTGGTGCTGTGGGAATAATGGAATCCTAATTTCAACAATTCTACATTATTGAAGCACAATGGACTTTTTTTAATCGTAGATACTCCTGAGCCAATGGCACAATCTCGAGAAAACGGATCTCTAATGTGTCTAATGTGACAAAAAATCATCCCCCTGGACTTTACCAATTTCGAGATATTCACGATTAAAAACAATCAGTCTAATTCTATTCTGTAATGAATTTCAGTTGCTCACCTAGTTTCGTGGTTATGAAAATTTCTTCTCTCTCGATATTATGTTTATCTAAGAGTGTTTTCAAGGCATAACCTATATCCTCTTCATTTCTGTATACAGCTGCAGTGTCTATTAAATATTTTAGTGGGTGAAAATTGGGGAATGAGAATAAACCAGTGTGGACTGATTAAAATGAAGGAATTACATACCTATCGACGTGTACCCCACGTCTAGAGCTTCATCGAGTACACTATGAATTCTCTCTCGTCCAGTGACTCTGAATGTACCGACTGGAAATATCACACCAATAAAATCTCACTTATTACATACAAAATCAATTATTCAAAATGAGAATGAAATAACAGATTCATGATTTTGCAGTCTGTTGTCATTTATTCGTCACCGTCAACAATTGGCTTACTTCCAACAAGTGGCATGCTGAATCCTGTTGACAGGTGAACATACTGGGATGCAGCACTCATCTTTTCGTAAATGAAACATTAACAGAAGAATTTTTAGGCACTCAAAAGAGAAATCAACTTTGGGATCTAAAGATGACGTAATGACTGATTCAGTATTCCTATATAGAAAGTGACACGGATGACTGAATCGCGCTCCGTCAGATTCATGGAGATAATCGAATATTTTCATAAAGTAATTTTCACTAGGTGTAAGTGGTGACCTCTGTGGTACCGATAATCTCTATTTGTAATATGTTGAATTTTCAAAATACTCCATCAAAAAGGTGGTCAATCACCGGAGCAGGGAAATGGGGAAAAAGGAATCTTTCGACACTTAAATTTTCATATATCCAATTTATTTAATCTATACATGTTGGCGAAAATTCAACAGTAGGAGTATTAAAAATATGTCTCTATTGCTCTTTTCAATGGACAAATAGTTTTCAACAGGGTTTTGCAAAGTTTTGGCATTCCACGATAAATTTCTCTATATAATACATCCTCCTCTAATATTTAATAAACAATTGTACAATTTATCGAAGCAGTGAATGAAAAAAAAATTTGCCCCATAATTTTTTGACAATTTACCGGAAATTGATGCCCCGAGTACTGCAAATTCATCTCTAGTCAGTTAAATTTTGTTCTCTGAAAGAAAATTCATTCAGTTTGGCATAAATAAAGCTTCTCAAACGGTCCACTGAATCATTTCGTTTGCTTCACTAAAATGTAATTATAATTTTCTCCTCATCTGTCAATCATCACGCGTCTATCATCCATGTTAATTAATATTAAACTCATTGTAATAGATCTATATGAATAACTATCTTGATATATTCGCTTTAATTAAAGATCTCGAAATTGAATTGCCGATAATACACAGTAGAAGCTAATCAGATCAATGAAAAGATTGAACAGAATTTAACTATCAAAAATCTTCAAACATTTAACAATAGATTGCCATCTATCCTGCAATACATAGATGTCTATGCCCTTGAAATAAAAATGAGACATTTAATATTAATAATAATGATTGAATTTCCAGTAAATAGAATCTCAAGAGTACGTAATATCTACATAAAATTAATGCTGTCCTCTCCCTATTATTCCATCAACAGTCCCTAGGTGGATTATATTCTGCACTGAGAGATGATCCTTTCAGATTAATCATCAGCATTAATTTTAATTGGACACTAATAACTTTCCTCGTACATAGATAATGGTATCTAGTAAATCATCAACATATGTCATAATAAAATAAACTTGACATTACTATTCTCATATATATTCGTCATAAACTTAAGTAGATTGCAGATCACTCATAATATTAATGCTCCTAACTATTCTGTGGCGCATTTTATATACAACGAAAGACGAGCTACCATTGATAATTAATGGTCAAAATGTTGGCATGAAAAGATCGTGATTAATGAACGAAATGGACTGGTGATCATTTTTTTTTTTCCAAAATGTACGCGTAATTTCACAGATAGCATTAAAAACTCCTTAAATTTAAATATATGGCAGATCTAAAAATAAACGAAATGGTATAGATAATTCTTTTTTTTTTGTTGTTTTCGTTATTTTTGCTTGCTATAGTGTTAACTCGACATTAAGTAAATTCAATCACTCACACAGTCACTCCTGTATCTCGTTTAAACCATATTACATACAATCTACGTATAACTTACAATAATAATTCTCGAAAAATGATCTGAAAAAAAAACTATAAGTGATAACAAACGATAGATCCTGTTGATAAACGTTGCATAGCCTCGGCGGAAAAATTGTGATGAAAGTTTGTCTGTTCATTACAATACAACATAACATAATTCATCTCTCTCCAAATGATTATTAATTTTCATATTTTATTTTTCATCTAAAATTAATTGCTTCTCTAGGATATAATCTTATGAAAAATAATCATGAAAAACAATAATAACAAGGTAATAATAACGCTCAACGATCTTGAAAAAATACGAAATATCGAAGAGCACTGAAAATGTATTGCACGTATTTTTAAATCATTCTTCAGCTTGGCATAATCCACTCTCAAAATTCATCGTAAAATCTAATTTCAAATTTAGCGATACATACTTGTGCGTGTAATGTCTAATTATGCGGCAACAGAAAAATTCATTAAAAAAAAATGCATTTGAAAAACTCTGACAATGTGTTGCTCCCTTGTGGAGCAGAATTTGACGAAACACGAAAACCTCCGCTGCTAATTAGCACGCCCGATCACCTTGAAGATACTTGCTTACCCACTCGGAACGATGACACAAATCTTCACCGAAATATCTCGTGAGAGAGAATAATAAATTCTTGCACTTCATCTGTGGGTGGAATTTGTCGATGATTTTTTACATTGTCTTGCTGTCACATCAGTAGTAAGTACTGTAGTAAGAGGCACGTAATGTGGTGATAATTATTGACAGACGTCGAGAAAAATTTATGCAAAGAATTTGCGAAAATTGGAGAAAATTGAGTTGCTGCATAATTTTAAAAAACTAATGAAATACAAAAACTTCATGAAAAATATTAGATACATTTGTTTTTAACATGTATTTAATATTTTTTTTCGACCTTCATTTGCAAGATTAAACAAATTTCATGGAAATCCAAAAAAATCAGTTTTTTAGAAGAATTTTCTGGATTCACAACTAAAGTTTATTCCGCAATTACTAAACCTTTTCAATAATTTTTTCTCAACTTGAAAAACAAATTGAATGATAAATTCTACTGATGTGCGTGCGTGTAAGGTAAAAACATTAAGTGTACATTTTCTCGTGGCCCATGTGACTCTAGCCGTACTGATTACTTTTCATTGATGGGAATACAGAGGATGGATAAACTTGAGAGATGTAGATAGGGCTGGTGACGCGTGTACAGCGAAGGCTCTCGTCTCAGCGTTCTTGGCGACTATCGTTCAAATTCATACACGCGGTTGGCTGATAATCCAGAGTTTCCAGGTGTTAGCACGGGGCGAGTGGATTCCATTGTTAGCACTCCAAGCCTACATGGCCATGGACAACCAGGGTTAACAAGAAAGATAAAAAAAGAAAAAAAAAGTATTGTTAGTAATTTGATTATGATTTATCTTTTATAATTTGAGTATTAAAATTATTGTCATTTGAATCTGATCCTCTAGTTGCTTGTCAGCTTGACAAATCGAGTAAATGTCGAGCAGTGCTTTCGGTCCTGACCATTGCCAGTAAAAAATCCAACGAACAATTGCACAATTTGTTTCATTTATAAAAAAAATTGTACGATCCAGTGGACGAAAAGCAGTGCTTCAACACTTGATCAATTTTAATATTTTAATTATTAGTGAGAAGCAGTTTATCTATTTTTGTACACAAATGATCATGTAGAACACGAACAATTATTTTTTCTCACATAATCGTCATTACAAAAACGTGAAAAAAATGTAGATGAAAAAATAAAATGCGTTAAATACTGTTTAACGACAGATTACACAGTTGAGATTTACTATGGCTCGTGTACCCTCCCCGCACATAGGACAGGCAAAGAGACTGGAGAAATATTAATTCAATGATTCGAGAAAAAAAAATGTCATTCCTGATGTATTAGAATTGAATTACAGAGAGAATAGTCTATATGAGCTGTCATCCAGCCCACATTAGATGCATGTTTGCGAGATCATTGATTTAATTCGTTTTACAATTATTGTGCAATAATCGAAATGTTAAATGAGTTATTGCCCTTGCGAGATTTTGTCAAAAATTCTAGTTACGCCGAATTATTTCACCGATTTAAGAGGCAGTTTGAGGGGCGAAATGGGGGTGTGCACCTGCCACCAGGTAAATAGCAGTGCTGAGTAACAAACTCTATGAACAAACATTCTAATAAAACGAAAAAAAGTTTTTAATAGAAACATCAAAGAATCAATGCATTATCTCTTGAATATTGTCTCCCTCGTTATAATTAATTCGATAAAGTTATTAATTAAAAATGTCCCATCAGCAAGCGGGTGTCAGAGGCTCATGAGTTATACGGCAACGTGCCATGTATAGGACAGATTTATCATACAATTCCAGGCATTTAAAGCATCATTAAAAATTACTCGATAAAATATGTTTTCACCTCGTACTTAATCTCATTACAATGATTAATCGAACAGTATTAAATAAATTAAACTGAGAAAAAAATGTGTATAAACGTTAGTGTCAACTTGGCCATGTGGAGCATTTTTGTTAGTTAAATATTATTTATATAAAAAGATGGTGCTATCTTTGTGCAGAGACCATAATGGTGATAAATGGATGAACATTGCGTCTATGAGTAAATAAATTAAGGATTGTCACTTGATATTTGTTTTATGAAAATAAAAATTAACGTTAAAAAAAATCATTATTTGTTAGTGGTAATACGTGAAAATAAAGAGGGTGGGACGCCAGCTTTGAGCAGCACTTTTTTTGCCGCGTGTTTACATCGCCTAGGTATAAAATATGATAAATCAAACGTTCATTCATTGTTTAATCGTCTACAACCAGAACTGAAAATTCAATTAATATAATTATCACCATTTTTGGCAATAAATTACGGAATTAACTCATTCATAAGAAACACTGAACAACTAATCAACAAAAATGATCGTTTGAAATTCATCGATTAAATGTGAAAACCTTCGCGTCGCATCACGTTACCACCCCTGCAATAATTTTAAAACTCCACAAGAACATAAAAAAATAATTGTTGTCATAATATTTATTTGTATCTCTTCATTTATTCTTTCATATAAATATTTATGCAAATAATATAATAATAGTACGTATATAAATTTATATATACAGATTAAATGGAAGGTCAATAAGTTGTTCCACAGGCACAAGTTGCCAAAAAACATAAAATCATAATAAAAAATGAACGAAATGCAAAAAAAAATGTACGATGTCCTGGAAGATTGAAATCTTAATCGATACATAAGCACCAAAAAAAATTGTCATTTTTTTTCTGCCTTTCTCCAACACTGCCCCTCGATACAACCAATTTGCATGATTTAGACTCAGGAAATTCATCGTTTTCCTCGTAAATAGTAGCATTATTTTTTCATAACAATTGGGCAGTGCTTCTAATTAGAAATATAGGGAGGTGCGCACCCATAGCGGAATCCTCCCCAATACTTTCGATAAATCTAGAGACAATTTATCCACGGTGGCACACAGAACAGAACAGATCAGAGCGAAATAAAAAAAAGACTAATCAAATGACCTCATCTCATACATCCTATCCTATCGATAAATAAAACAATTGCTTAGACCTAAGAGCGGGGAGTTGCGCCAAAAAAGTGCATTCTGATTAAATTTTCACCAATTGTCCTTAAATTTGCGATTCCGCGGGTACGCAAACACCAAGGATTCCATGGCACTGATCGTAATTCATTTTCAAATGTATATTATTTTTCACTGCTGTCTTTGCTTTTCCAATGTATGATTTTTTTTGAAGATAATAATGGACTGTGATGTAGACTAAATTTTGTATAATGTAATGTTGCTGGCGTGAGGGAGAATTTATTTTCAAATATCAATGGAAATTGAAAAAAAATTTAACTTTTGTGGCAATGGCAGGACGAGAATTCAGCACAATACAAAATTTTTTCCATTATTAACATAGTCAGATGTATTGATCAAATTTTAATCTTTTAATCTTAATCCGGATAACAAACAAATTACCGGGCTGAACACACGGTAAGGTACAACAAAAAGACTCTGTCACCTTAAAATGAAGGACCCATACATTGGCAAGCGAATCCAGCAGAATTCCAAAGATAAAAGTACTGAATAAAAATACAATATTGAAATAAAGAAACAATAAATGTAAAATTCTTGTGATAAATAAAACTAACCTTTCCCGCATTAAGGCGCGACTCTGTTATCTCTGTATTCACGAGAGAGCGCCAGCCCTTTGATAAGGGTGCTCGCGAATCTGACCCAGGTGCCTACGCTGTTTCGCAGCGGCTGCTGCACCTGTTTTCCCAACATACAACACTGTGAGTACATTTTGACACGCACAAAGATATCCCTTTTTTGTTTATCATAGCACTATTCCCAGGACTGCTTCCTACCCATCTATTCAGATAAAACTTGACAATTTCACTAACCTCTCCTCTCTCCCCAGGAGAAGAAGTGAAAATTTATAAACAATTATTATGCACAAACGAACGGCAGAGAAACAGTATGGAGTGTTGAACAATAAAATATAGAGAGCATTATTTTCAAGTTCGAACGATTCACCGGAGTATTTGATATCCCTCGAAACTCTTTCTCTGCTGTTCAAAAAAAATTGTCCTTTCATCATATACTCCAAATAACAAATTCATTGTACTTAATTCCCCTGTGAAATAAATTTCAAAAATATTATGCAAATGTAGGTCGTAACAATACTTTAACGTTCCCATAAATGCCAAGTCGTTACAACCAGAATTCCCAAGAAAATAATCTGTGAATTTTCTTAGACATGATGAAAGGACTCGTTAAAACCTCATTGTCATGATATTAAACGTTTAATAATTAAATATTCTCTCATTTTAATGAAGACATCTCACTCGGTGAGACTCTCAAGTTCATTAAAAGGAAAATCAGGTAATTCGTGATACTGAAAAATTGAAAACAGAAATGTAACCAGCCATTTACACTCACTCAAAGCAAAGACATTCGACAAAAAAAAAACTCCTACTCAGCTCATACTCGAGTAGATAATGTATATAAATATATCTAAAAACATATTTCACTCTCTCATCGCCCTGTCATTTTGTATAAAAAATAAAAATTAAATAATCGTATAAAATAATATAAAATAATGTACATTCTCGTGATCTATATCCATGTAATTCGAAGACTGCGTCAATGGCTGATTAGATTTTTCATCAGCAACAGCCTTCGATAACGCCTTAAACACCTACAAGAATATGCTAGAACCATCAGTCCTCTAATAACGCTTTTAGTTTGGTCCCTGGGGTAATTTTTCATCGTATACACCTATTGTCTGCCTATTAGAGACCCTACGTTTACAGCCTATCTATCACCGGCCGATCGTTTTTTCATTTACACTAGTGTTTCAACTGCATTCAATTGCGCTAATAAAATCTAAATAAATGAATTTTCCAGGATAATTCAATGAGGCAAAAATTCTAAAAATTTCCGATATCGTAATTTTCCATCAGAAAGTTCATTTCGAAATTTCCGGCAATTTTTTTAATAAAAAAGAAATAAGTTACGGGCGATTTTGGTAGTTTGCAATGTCAGTGTTACGTAAAACCTAAAAAAAACAGTTCAAAGCGAAAAAACCACGCGTGGGTGAGAGCGAGAGAGTAACGTGGGAAAGGCGGACCGATCGAGTTAGTCGAGTACTCAAAAAAAATTTTAACTTCACGTGTTAGACCAAACCCTAGGGAGATTCTCACTCGAGATTCTAGTTTATTACGTTGTAGTTGTTAACTTGATAGTTGCGTCGAGAAGAATAACAAAAAAACGTAACTAAAATATTTTCAAAAAAAAAAGTTGCCAACAGATACCTAAGAAAATCATAAACCATCACCAAGATAATGAAACTAGCGCTAAAAATTAATAATTAAAAAAGGGAGGGGGCGGATCGGACCTTGTGAAAGCGCAAAGGCGAATTCATTAGATAATCTAAACACCTACAAAAATTACACTTCGAAATGAAGTGCTAGTACGCTAATACTCCCTAAAGTACTAAAACCTCAATAAATATGGTATATAATCTTCGATACAGGTAAAATAAAATTCTGATATATTTTTTTTTCTTCATTCTCCCCTAAAACAAGAGAAAAATACTAATAACTAAAAACAATTAATGGCCTTTGATTGTTGCATTGAGTAATGCACGAATGTGCCACATGACTGGACGCCCCGCGTTCGCCCTATTCAGACATAAGTGTGCGAGGATCCGTTAGAAGTAGTACATATATATCCGTTTGGTATGTTAAAACAACTTCACTTACAGTTATCGTACGTAAACGCAATAAGAAAGCGTTTTTTAAACGTATAGTATTCAACTTCACAACTTGTGTTGATATTCTTAACGGGATGGGAATACTTTTCGCATTAGTGGTGATTCTAGCCACTGAAGGACGGTGTCAATGTCTCATATCGAGACAACATGGGAATATGGGGTAAAATGGGCGTTTTTTTCTTCATGTTAATTTTTTTCCACTTCCATACCTCACATTATTTTTGTCAATGCTCTGTAGCATTGTAAATTAAATATAAATTAATAAGCGCCTGTTTTACCCCACACCCGAGCGCTTACGCATGATCTTCTAGCCTACTAAAGTACACCTCAACGATAGAAATGAGTGGATGCATCGAATTAAAATAATCATTTTCCCCTTCAGCCCTGAAAAATCCGTTTAGGATGCTTAAAAAATGTTGTTCAGTATTTCTGGACTAGTATTCAATTTACATCCTCGCAGGAATCGCATAGTCCTGTCGTGCGAACACCTGGGTGAAATAATGTGTACTATTACCGATAATTAATAGAAAATAAAACAATAACCACCTATGAATCTTGAGAATTCTGTAAAAAAAAAAAGAAGAAAAATCTCTAAAAAAACAAACAATTACGTCGCGACTAGTAAATGACTGATTTAAACTATTTTTTGTTCTTCCTTTTCGAGTTGAATTCTATAGGCCCTATCGCTAAATAAAACGACAATATCATTCTCTCCTAAATCTACAAAATGGACACTCTGCTCGTCCCGTCCAACTCTTGTGTCTCGAATAAAAAAAAATTATCTCGCGGTGAATTGAACGTCTGGTGAACAGAGTGTCAAGTATTTATCGTGAACCTGATGATTCAAATAGAAATAATGTTGTAATTAATGATAATTGAGAGCTCTGTCTCGTGCATCTAGCGTCAGCGAGCAAATAACCCACCAGAATGGTCCGCGTACTCTGTGAGTAGTGGTGATGCTGCGAGTGCTGCGTAGTTGGCGTAGTCGGCGTATGGCGTGTATATGAGGCCGTGTGGATCGCCAGCTGATAACAATGAGCCCGGTGGACCTGAGCCATTGAGCAGGGAGGCTGCTGTTGTTGGAACCGATATCCTTGGTGAGAGAATCAGGGGAGCACCCAGCGGTGCATTTTGCGTTCTCATTTGTGTACCGAGGCCTGGGAGAAGGCGCTGACTTTCGGCAGCCGCTGCTGCCACACGCCTCCACTCCTCGTCGCAGGCTGCAATGTCAAAGGCTTCGATCATTCGTTAGATTGTTGTTCTTTCGGGGGGTGGAGGGGAAATTCATTCAACAATAATCGGGGCGAAGCTTCACAATTTAAATTCTAATGGAAATGCTCAGACGACTTCTTTCATTTGGACCCCCGATCCTCCTATTAATATCCAAAAATATGAGTATGAGCAATTAAATCTCAAAACCAAGACTATCAAAGTGATTTTAACGTCGCGAGTTTCACATTACCGCCAGAAATCCACCCGTGATCCCCAGATTCAGTTGACACTATTTTGGCAGCGATAAATTCCGAGTGAAAATCAAGCCCAAAGACTGTATTGAATGGGCCTGTGACCTGGCACAAACTCCACTCAAAGTGTCAATGACTAACGTTCGAAAATTAACGCATATAAGTGGCTTTACTAGGCGGAAGTTTTGGCAATGGGTCAAGGCGTCGTGTGGCTGTTAATGAACCGGCCCAAGAATTCTTAAAAATCTCCTGTCCAAGCGAAACTAACAAGCCTTAAAATCGACAACTTAATTGACTTTTTGTTATTGCGAACACGTAATTTTCATGGGGACAAGCGTCAGAACCCGCGGCTAGTTCCCAAGCGATAGACAACATCTTCGTAGAAAATAACTATTGTTTGCGAGCGAGAAAAATCCTCATGTGTATTTTAACCGGCGGCCAGACACATTATTTCTCGTTCCCATGGGCAAGACTGGCTCGAATCACGAGAGTCTTATCGTCCCTGTAATCGCATTAGCAAGACTTACTCGATTTTAAAGCGAGAAGTGAAAGGTGATATCGACACCCTCGCGGTATCGGCATAAACATCGAATTTCGGAGTCTTTTCACTAATAATTCGCAAGAAAAGAGGAAAATCATATTATTTTCAATTTCAAAGGCCACGTATCATTTAATCCTAGCGAATAAACGAAGATGTTTTCTCCTGACAAATTTCCATGACACCTATCGTTATGGGATGGTAATTCCTAGATTAGAAATTTACCTGCTGCGGCGGAAACTTTAGTATTGGAGTCTCTGTAAGTTCCGTTAATAATGGCAAGCTCCATGAGCTGCCTCTTCTTCAGCTCGTCCTCACCATCAGCCTGCTAACAATCGACATCAACGTCAGTATCCAATAGACAAAAAATTTCCGATTGTACATCAGTCGAGGAAATGAATAAACATGAGCATTGTTATGCAATGCTCTTTGGTATTCAGTGTTACGTTATTTTGCTTGATTGTTAAATTCAGTGCTGTTACTCTTGAAAGCGTAAGGCCTGAATATTGATGTTAAATAAATACCAAGACTGTCGATTACCGTTCGTGAGATTTTTATCGGAAGTACATGTGACGACAGTTTGCCAAAGACATACGAGATAGGAGCGATGTACAAACACTTGTCGGGGACATGTTTTTTTGGGAGTTGGAGGAGTGGAAGAACAGAGTAAGTTGACAAATTATAATAAGTGTTTCTGAATTGATAAGATGAAGAGATATTTTCTACAGAGACACTGATAAAAATTTACCCTTTAAATCTCTTGTAAATTTTTAACGAGCATCACATCCACTGAAATTTTATTCCCCCTGGAGAAAAAAGTCTGAGAACTTTCCAGAAATATTTATACAATTGTAGCGACGATAAAAAAATTTCAAAGTAAAAAAAACCGTTTCATTTTTTTTCGGAAATCTCATCTAAGTCATAAAATCAAATGATTCTGTTCTAACACGAGATAATTACAGAGTTCAAGAAAGTGTCAGGTGCATTCAAGTAACTTTTACAGTTTGTCAATTAAATTCTATACAAAATGAATCCGTTTTTTGAAAACTCCTGCTTCAGAAATAACTGATGGAGTGTTACGATTACGATGAACTAATTCAAACATTGGGAAACAACAAAGAAAACTGTAAAGGTTCTTGAATAGCCTAAAAACAAGTTGGAACTGTCTCACCACGGGCACAAGAAGTTTCTTGACTTCCTCGACGGCACGAGCGAGCTTCAGTGTGGCGCGATTTTCAGTGTCCTCAACAGTGAGTAGAACATGAAGCTCATCGGTGAGATGTTCCCAATTTGGTTTACCCCGGTTCTGTTCTTCCTGTTAAACCAACCAAAGAATATTAAATTCCCAAGGTCCACTCTTACCAATGTCTCAAAACCTCAACTCATAATTACGAACTAAAAAAAAAGTAAAATTAATTATACAGTACAGCCCATTTACGATTCAACACAAGAGCATTACATAATGCTAAATAAATCCTGGAGTTATGGTACATTTTATTCATGCCTAGCAGCACTTACTCGATAAACCAAAACGTGAGAAAAACCGGGACCAAAGGAAAATGACAAATGAGAGTAATGTATCACATTAATACACTGGTAATGGCATTATGTACTTACAAGAGCTTTCACACGATTGCCAAGCGCAGCTTGAAAACAATGATTCATATTTAATGCATAGTTATTCACTTCATTATCTTGTGAATGAAGTAAAAGTGTCGAGTATCCTCCAACAATGGAGGAGTCCTCGGATGCCATAGAAAGTGAACGACAGACTGATGAATATTTTCAAGCAAAACGAGAGGAGTAACGAGGCATTTTCTCCCCTGTCTATTGAGTGATAAACGAGATGTTATCCATGATTTTTACAAAACCAAATTGACTATCTCCGAGCCCAAGCGTCATTTAAGTGGAAAGTTGAATGTGACAAATGGAATTTGCAGAAGCTATCGAGATAAGGATTGAAAATAATAACGCGAATGAATCACTGAACGAAAACTAATTGCCAAAAAAAACATATCAATAGTTGAAACAGGAGAATACATCCCCAGAACTCAAAGGCAGTTTAATTGGAGAAACGAAAAACGACAAATTAAATAGCAGAAGCAATCGCGAGTCGAATTGATAAATAATATTGTGAATAAATCAATCAGTCCGGTGGAAAAGTACTGGAGTATTTCAAAAGCCACCCAGCGAGGTGACTCTCATGTACATGAAGAGTGCAGTGACCACAAGTTGAGTGTCGCCTCTCCATCTTCGTTTTATTCCCCCCTCACCTTAACCGGTAACATTTTCCTACGACAGGTATGATGGGATCCAACTTGGTATTGGTGGACGGATACAACAACGTGCAGGCTATATATATATATTATTTTATTTCTCTTCAAACGAGTGTTAATCCAACTCCACTGGGGAGTTACGTTGGTTGCATGCCACGAGGCATTCACCAAGTGTTCACCTCGATTTTCAAGCCGAATATGGACATAAAATCACGAGATTCAAACGCACCAAAGGTTTGGAATGATTTTTTAAATTTTGTGTAAATGGCATTGCAGGCCTAGGCTTGAATGTTATGAGCGATCTCACGGTTGAGAGATAACATATAAATCTGTCATTTACCTTCTTCTTGTCCCTCATCGACCCCTTGCCTCGCACCATTATTTTGCAACCTGTCTCTTGTTCTAGTTGCTTGGCCGTCATTCCACGTGGACCCAGAATCCTTCCAACGAAATTGAACTGAAACAATTAATTTTTGTCAAATATCAGTCAATGATCAGTAATAAAATATATTATATATGCCAGTAAGTAAAATTCAAGACTTTCCCAGTACTCCGGCTGGAGTAAAAAAAAATTTCAATACTTTTCTTGAGTCTGAGGATTTTATTGGCATCGGTCTGAGATTTATATCCAATCTAATCCTCGGGAGGTGGTCTCTAACGAAGATAAATATTATCGTAACCCACCAATCAGTCCCTGATCTCCACATTGTTGCTTATCTCTCGCAGATTAGAATGAAAACATGGAGCATAAATCAAGTACTCAAAGATTCTCGATTAAAGGGGCTATCGATAATTTTAAGAAAAAAAATTTTAATAGCAATAGAAAATATCAAATGGCAATTTTTCTCAACCAATAGATCCTAAAAATTGCGAAAAAAATCCTTTCGCACATGAGACAGAATCCATGAAGCATCACTGAAGCCTTAAAAGACTCCTAAAATCCATTCACAATGACCACTTAAGTTTACCATTCAGCTCTTTACGATAGTCACCTAAAAGGAAATCTCCAATGGATTTTTTCCTATTAACTAATGCTAATGTATTGTTGGTGATTGCAATAATATTTAATGTGAGCCTTTGCGGCGACAAATACGTCAGTTTCCCACACAGTTTCGAGCCAAGAGGGAGGGAAACGGAAGGGATGGAGATGTATTTGTCTATGGACACGGGCCGGTGCGTAGGAAGATACGTAACTGCGTGCCGATTCAGGATGTGAAGTAAGACCAGGGCACTTACTACTGGTGAGGGGCCGCGGCTTTGAAACAAGGAGCGCCCCGTCATTATAATAGGTGCCGCCAACTCCTCAGAGAAATCGACATAAGCCATTTACAAAATAAATCAAATGTGTCTTACCACATGGTCAAATACTTTACACTGGGCTTATTTATCTTTATTAGTTGGAAGAATTTTTCTCCTCATTGTAGAGTTATGGAGATGCTTGGGTAATTGGTTTTCATGGGATATGCGATCGCTGGTACATTCCAGTCAAACAAACCGTTGTAAAATAGATAATGTGGTAATTGTGAATTTTTTTCATGAATACCAAGTGATCTGGGAATGATCGAATGGTTAATTGACTCGAACATTAACCTTGGAAATGCTTGTAAAAATTGTTTTTCGGCAAAAGTTGAGGTGAAAAATAAATTATTTGTATGAAAATGCAATTTTGAATGATTAAAAAACACTCAGTCTGATGCAAAAAGCAAAGACTATAGCTTATAATTTTTCCCTCTAGGAATTTGGTGCTTAAGAAGCCTCCATCGGTCATATAATACTCGCAGACCTTATATCCGGTGCAAACTCGTGTATGCAACCCCATCGCAATTACCCCGCAATTAGTAGAGACCGACCAAGCAAGTAACATTCACGTACCCCCTAACCGTTTTTTTAATGTCCCAGTAGTACATGAGAAAATCAGTGAAGGAGAAGCTCCGAGTTACTTCCCTGAATTTGAATGTTCTTCGTGTAGGAGAAAAAAAAAAGAAAAAAATAAATTGAAATTCCTGAACTAGTTCCACCGGATCCACTGGTAAATGTTGTGATCTCGATGTTAAGTGGCGATTCCACCGAGTGGCAATCGGTGCTTGTGTACACGAACAGTCCGGAGACTTTTCAGACTGCCTGCAGCCTATCTGCTCAACTCCTAGGGGGGGATTTTAAATATAGATTTTGTAACAATAACCAGCGGTGAACACTTCACAAGATATTCCGAGAAATCGTTGTGATAATTATCAGCTTAGAGCTGATAATTATCATTCCCATTTCCGTTCAATTTTTTTTCTCCAATGGAAGAATAAAAGCCCTCGCGAAAGAGTGATATTGCACATTCTGACATTACTGGTATCCCGTAACGACATTTCGAATCGTAAATAACCAGTGAATAATAGAATTCAAAACGACAGGAAATAATTCAGCGGAATGTCACCACGTGGGTGGAGGTAACGACTCTACATTTACCCTCCCTCACTCATGTATTCCGAAATATCCTTTAACATGTTGTTTTCATGGCAAATTAAAGCTGCAGTACGAGACGTTTTACAATCCATAAAATTTGTGAATTTAAAAGTACCTGGGAATAACAGAAACCACACCGAGAGTCATCTCCACGCCTGATATTTAAAAATAATCCACTCTGCAGATATTTTCAACGAAAAATATATTATTTTTCATGAGTTCTTTATTTAAGAACTCGATGTCTGAAAATTGGATGAAAATTACTGCCGTAGAGAGTGAGAGAGGGAGAGGAAAGGCGAATATTTTCTCTCATTCCTTTTATTATTTTTACGAGAAACCCGATCATGTGGAATCCAGTGGGTATCTTTTTATAGAATCGTTTCGCACTACGAAAATAAAATTCAGGCCTTTCAGAATTTATTCTGCTGTTTTTCTCCTCATTTCTGATTTTATGGATTATCCCCGAATTCATTATTTTATTTCTGTGATGGAAAAAAAATCACAGGCAGTCCTACTTTTTTTTTTCCCATCGGCGCGAGAATGAAGCTGAGAAGAAAAATATAAACATGGAAGCCGATGGAAAAACTATTTACGAACAATAAGAGCAGGGTGCGCCGCCGTTGGAGCATTAACCCAGGGGATTTAATGGACCGAGAGTTTGTGGTTCTCATGTGGAATACCCTCCCACCAACCTCAGCCCCCGTATACATTTAAAACTTGAGACATTTGGTTTTGACGAGCCATGTCGAGGTGGATAGTTCTCGGCGTATCAATATCAAATCTGGAGCGTGACTACAACCTTCGGTGGGGCACGTTTGCTCTACTCATCGATCATAATATCTCGATTTCCTCAATTTTACTATCCTAGGTGACGTAATAATCTCGCCCCTTATGAATTATGCGATTGTGATTGTCGTGAAATGATAATGGTAGCTCGCGTGGGATGATGAGGGAGAATTAATGATGTTGTGGGTCATTTTTAATTGGCACCAGCTAGAGTCATCCTGAATAATTGAATGGAAGAATTTAACTTGTGGATTATACTTTTTTTTTACAAAGACAAAGGATAAAATTATTTCTATAATTTTGGAAAAAATCATCTCATGTCAAGTAAAATTTTCTTTCTTTATTCCACAATCAAGATGTCTTAAAATTTCCTCTTATTTACACGAAAATTTATTTCAACAATTTGTGCCGCCTATTTATGCATTGGCCAATATTCCCACTTTATCTTGAGACAACAATAACACCCCTGTTATGTGTTCCAATGCTCGTAAATGGGGTCGTTGGCAATAATTGCAGTGGTTAAAAATCATTTTAGGTAACTGGTCATAATAGCCAAGCATCCAGTGTCGCTCTCAAAACACTAACATCCTGGTTGGCCAATTGTGAATAAACGCTAAAGCCGTATGGAACGAAGAATAGATCTCCGGTGAAAAAGCAGTCGAAAATGCTGAGTACAGCCTCCGGCACAGCGTTATTATAACTAGAGTGAGAGGAAATCATGTGAGCAAAGTCGACTGGGCTTGATGGTGGAGTGCGTATACCAGTAGGCAACTTCTCTTGGATTTCTATTCTCGTACATTGACGAAAATAAACGCCTTGGCTTGTACACATTTTCTCATGCAACCCAGAGGTCTCTCTCTCATCCCCCTTTTATCGTCAAACCATACAACACATGTGCGAAGAGCACCAGACTCTCTGCACACCCGACGGAAACATCACCTTGGCTATCCTCAAAACCCCGATAAACTTGAAACCAAATATTTTAGAATTTTTTTCGTTTCAATGAAGAATTGTTAATAGTGCAAAATTAAAGGTGCAGATTTCTCTTCCAGGGAGGTGTTTTTTTATCAACTAAAAAAATTTTCTTTTCGGTTTTTCGGAGCTCAGTTCAGGGACTATTATTAGAATAAAATGAATCATAACTTTAAAAAATTATAATGATATCCTCTTGATGTTAAGCTACATTGAATTACAGCTCAAGAAATTAATATTTCAAAAACTATTTATTAATTATATGATGTTTCACTCTGGAACCCTCAATTTTCTCACCGTCCGGGGATGATTAAGTTCTTTATTCCACGTATGTGGTCACTCGATTAATGTTCAAGCTTTCCGTGAAACTTTGAGACTGAGATTGGTGGATATTACCACAAACACCTGATGATTCACACATGTTTCGTTGGAATGACTGAACCTAGTCGAGCAAGTCGGCGAAGGAAGTTCAGGGACGAAGGAAATATTTTGGAAGCCCGACCCAATGAGAATAAAAGGATATCTCCAAACAAATTCCGATTTCAATAAACTCCGCGAAAACCTCTGTCAATTATCATTCAAGATGAGTAAACAACTGTTATTTATTTATCGTAAAAACATCTCTAGTATCGTCACGAAGAAGAGCCAGCGAAAAAATTCAATTTCAAGGTGCGTAGAAATCGAATTAATTCAAAAATATAGTCCCTACATTGAAAAAGGCCCACGGTTTGCCTCAATGATTGTCGAGGCGTATCGAGTTGGGATTATTATCGGGCGCGATTACTGACGCCAGTGGGCGGACGACAAGTCCCCAACATCACCTACGCTTCTTTCTCAATTACCACGTCTTTATCTCGAGTATCAATGTGTTTTTTATTATTGACTTGCTGCAACCAAGTGACATTTTTTTCCCTGGTATCTTCCTCTAAAAAGAATATTTAACATTCTGGACAGTCGTTTTATACTCACATCAGGGTGTTCTTTTACAGGCACGTAGACCTTTTCCGTTAGTGTGACGACATCACCTTCTGCCTCCGGTAACGTCAGGGGCTCTTTTTTCACACCACTTATTTGGAATAGACTGGCTCGTACTTTAGCTATTTCTGAAATTATTAAACGAAAAAAATAAAAATTATTATTATTAATAATTATCAATATCTCCTCGACTTTTTTTTTTTTTTCTTAGTAATTGACAGTCACAGATCAAGGGACGTTCCATTACTCGTAACGAGTGCTCTATCGTATTATCCTCAAAGTCATTAAGCCCCACTCATTGAGTTGTAAATTACCACAACAAATGCACTTGAATTGAAATAAAAAGATGGAAATCCACTTTCCTGTGGATTTTATCGGTGAACAGAGCACATTCGCGTCACGCTTCAAGGTATTACCAATGTATGCGTAAATGCGTGTCCTTGACACAGTAGTGGATTTCATGTAATTTTTATGGGGATGCAGGCAGTGTTACGTGCATCCCCATCGTGCAGATAATCATTCTATGGAAGTCGAAATACCGATAGAATCTTCATTTTTCAGGAGTAATTGTTATTCGGGGGCTTTTGAATGATTTTAGTGGAACACAAGTCATTAGACGACTCGTAAAAATATCGTTAGGTCGTAATGATTGGGTCTGAAATGGCCTGCACGCGTCGGATAATATGCTAACCCCCCTCCACCAATCAATGGCCTACGAACGATTACTGTCACCCACTACCAATCGAGACATCGGGCGCCGTCTGATTATACTTCACTCAGTAAAATGTTGACCTTCATAATTTTTTATGAAGGAAATATGGATAAATGGAAATTGTGTTTCTATTCAGTCGAACATCATTCAACTTTAATCCTGATTAATGCCTTCTCATTGAGTGATTAATTAATCCCAAGGTTATTTTTTCCATTATGAAATATGTTTTGTTCTGGAAAAACTAATTTTCTACAACATTAATTTCCTCATTGTGATATATATACATTATATATGAGTGGCTTGGAAAATATTCTTAAAGTAATCCAAAAGTGAAATTGACTCATTGACTTTTCCATTTCTCCACTTGCTTCAGAGAATTGTAATTTTAACTTGTTACGACGTCCGTATATACTACTCGGTACCTCCACCTCATGAGTACAAACTATTTCCCATACCATAATCCGAAAAAAAAGTAAGAGTGGATGATTAATCAGCTCGACAAAAGAATCACTGTTTCAGGGAAGTGGAAGCATCCACGAGGCATGCATTAGCATTTTTTTTTTTACGGACAAGGGGAAGGGGGGAGGAGGAGAATGAAGAGTAAGAGGGCTATGAAAAATTTCCACTATAATACGCAGTCGCGTTGACGTCTCGTCGTCATTAAACGTCGGGGGCGTATGTTTCTTGCGATACAAACCCTCCCTCTTTTTATGTTTCACTTGTTTCTCAGGACTTGCGCACGAGAGGGGCCTTGCAAATCTAACGACTAGGCGTGGCTCATTCCACCTTCAGCCTCATTTCCTACCGTCTTTGTTGAAAAATCTCGGTACATCAAGGGGTTAAATGCGCCAGTGGTGCGAAACCAATCGAGTCATTCATGAAATTGAAGAAAAAAAAAATCTCCAGAGACATGGAAAACTTCTAGAATTTTTCAAGACATTTTGCACTTTTTATTGTATTTCTTTTTGTTTGAAAATCATATGTGAGATATTGATGAGAATAAAATACCCGGGGAAAAAGACTTTGACAGAGAGTTCAAAAAAACATTGACTTTTTCATTGACTCGAGGGATCTGATTGCAATCGGGTTTAATCGACCTCGATGAGCATACCGGCATCACGATCGCGTTAAATTTTTTTTCTCTCTGCTAATGACCCGGGAAGCTGCATCACTCATTACAACGAAAGGAAGGAAAAACAATTCGGGGATAATGACGCGGTGGATTAAGGTTAATTACCAGCGAAGCCACTGAATCCCGGGGTGTGACATAATTCACGCGATGACGGTGTCTTCAGCACAATCAAGATATCTAGGGGAGAATGGGTAAAACGAATGATCAGAGGAAAATTCATTAATCCATCCATTCCCGATGATTAATCAATCGATTTATCATTAATTTTTGCTCGAGGTGTAATTATTGCTCGGACATAAATGAAGGGTGACAATGTCGATTCGTGACAAACCTGATGTCACGGCTACGTACAGATCCTATTCGAGATTAAATTAAACCGGAAAAGGTGGAAAAAAAAATGTTGATAAACCGGATTATGACTTGAACGATCACTTCTCGTCTCGATCGGCCGGTTTTTTATTCATCAAAATCATGTCATAAGAGGCCATTACAGTAAGCACCGTAAAATTATTTATCTATCGTCGACTGGAGACTCTTTTATTCATTTTTTATTTTTACCGAGAAAAAAATTAATGTCATTGAAATTTATTTACTGAAATTAACGAGGAACAATTTAATAGAATTTTTAAAAGTAAAATTTCTTTTTCGAATGAAATTGTCATTGCGATTGCGAGTGGTTCAGCATCTTCGTGGCCAAATTGGTATCTTACATACGCGGTTACACACAAAGCTGACAACAACGCGCAAAGGTTAACGTTCCCACTGTGCCCCACTTTCTCGCGTGCCTGACCTCTTCGTCCCGTTGGGCGCGCAAACAACGCGCTAGGAGACCCCCAGTTGCCGAAGGAAAATACAGTTTCACGAGAGGATAACGAGACGAGAAAAAAAAAACTATATATATAGCCAAGAATGAACTGCACCTGTGCCATTAATGTCTCCATTACCGTCGTCATAACCGAGTGATTGAAATATTGTGGATGTGAATGTCGAGATGTCTCGCATCGCGAGAATTTTAATCAAATATCCGGGGGTTTTCAATTTTTTTCAATTTTTTCAACGTCAAAAAATCAACTTCAATGGATTATGGGAAGATGCGTGACTGGGAACGAGGAAGTGTGGAATATCCCGGGATAATTCAGGTATATAATGACTTGCGAAGTTGAAGGCTCCGTGACTCGAGAATTTACCAATGAAATTGGAGGCTCACGAGAAAACTTGAATATTCGATCTCAACTAAATTGTATGAAATAAATAAATATACATCAATCGATAAATTGAAATTACAAGAATTAATTATTCAATCATCCCTTGTTTGCGGATAAATCAAATCACCCACATTAATTTTATTTTCTTCATCATTTTATTTTATTAATGAGTCACGTTCCACCCATTTTAACCACTATAAAATATCTAAAACTCATATTATCTTCCAATATCATCTAAAAACGGGAGGACGGATTAGATATCGATCTGCACAACAATTTAAAGTCCCGCTCATGCTTCATGGATTCCCCAATGAAAGCCCAAGTACACGAAGACGTCGAGTTCCCGATCCAACCAAAACATTATCTAAAATTGAAAAAAACCCAATGAAAGTGCAATGAGCGTCGAGAGCGCACATGAAACAACAATTTTTTTGTTAATGAGTCACGACTGGGACATTTGCAAACGGAATAAAATCAAAAGAAACGATATTAAATCGTCAATGGCCGGCAATTGGGGAGTCACGGCGGTCACGAGAGGAAAACAAAAATATGGAGCACCGAGGTGGTGTATGAGTGGAGAGTAGAGGACATCATAGCCGCTTTTAGCGAGAGCCAGAGCGTCTTGGCTCGGGGGATAGAGAGCGAGAGGAAGCACATCCCGGTTACTGTCCCCTCGCCGCCCTCGGCTGGCCTCACATCAGCTGACTCGGTGTCCAATGCTCTTGGCTCTCTGCTCTTCTTTTATTTGGCTGAAAAATGAGCGCACTCTTCGCACCACCCGCACACGTGTATTAAAAAATACGGGGGGAATATATTACATGGGTTTGATTGTGACAGACGCCTGTACAACTGCCAGAAGCCACTAGCATCATCAAAACGTTGGATATTCGGCTTTGAGGTACATTAGTTATTCTCTAATTGTGTACCTTTGAATTTTGTTATGATTCGCTTTTCATAATAAGTCTTAAAATATACTTGAAGGACTCGATTGAATAATAAAACGGGGCCATTTATTTTTTGAAAGTCTGAGAAGATTTGTCATTTTTTTTTCACTATAATAATTTCACTCTGTGATTTTTAAGTTTGTCTTTCAACTGTTAAAATTATTTATCCAAAATTAAAGTCTAAAAATCGCTCTATAACTTCAGTATAAGACAAGTCTTGTGGAGAATTTTAAATAACAAAAAATACGACAAAAATAAGTGAGAAAAAAAAAAGCTAAATGGAATCGTCTTGAAAAATAATTCAGAATTGTGCTCTCAGAAATGGGCTCATGAAGATTGAAGCTCTGGAATTCCAAAAATACAACAGTATATTTCAGTCTGTCTGGTCTAAAAAACCCGAAGAACTCTTCCCACTCCAGCTGTCGCGCCAATAATAATCCTCCAATAATTCATCTAAAATTAAATTCCCATATTCGCTGTCTCATTACTCGCTTGACCGAGTGTTACCGCAAACCTGACATTGTCAAAATATTTAGTGCAATTCGAGTTGTGACATACCACCGGATGAATCAATCTGGATGCGAAGTGAGAGGAGTTTTTGATACATTTGTAGTAGTGAGATGTGGCTGAAGAATTCGGGGAATTACCAGCGAGATGTATTGAGAAATAATTGTCTCGTACATTGGGTAATTTCATGTGGTCGACAAGTGTGCGTTTCTATTCACCATCAGTCAACTGTCTCAACTCCTGTCGCTTAAGGAATTATTTCAAAAAGCCGACATTTTTCCACGAATCGAATGACCAAATTAGGATTATGTTTCGATAATTATGAAATTGCTTTGGTTTTCGCTGATGCTGGAGAATGATTAATGGGATGTGTTGATTGGTCACTGGAGAAAAATAAAAATTTCAAACTTTTGAACTCTATAATGAAAATAAAACCGAATGATGGAAGTGTCATACTACTGTGATTACTATGAGATCATCGGGTTTCGTAATCGCGAGCGGTGCACCGTGACACACTACTAGGCCGTGATGGCCTAGAGACAATCTAAGTTCACCCCCTCCACATTGTCAACACATCAAAATAAGCACGGGTATAACTGTGAGTGTATCAACTTCATTGTTTTGCTGCGAAGTAAAATAGTTAGTATCTCGGACAAGTGATGTATTTATCAGCGGTCGAAAAGGTGAAATAGAACTTTTTATGAAACTATGATTTATAATTCCTCGAGGTTAAAGAAACATTGATGAGCTCTTGACTTTTATTACTCATTATTCTTGCTAAACTTTGTCATTAATTTTCATTAAACATTAAATCATCCATGCAAATTTACAGTCCCTTATCAATATTTATTATATATTTTTTATTCATCTGAATGACAGCTTTAACTAGACTTTACTCAAATTATTTCATCAATCAAAAATCAAGACAAAGAAGACATGATTTAGATATTATTCAATATCTCTTCCATTCATACTTTGAAATAAATCTCTGAATGTGTTTTTACAGATAAACTTATCTGTAAAATAAATTCAAAATTCTAAACTCAATAAAAAAACTACGAACCAGTCTTCATCAAAAGCTCAAAAGTCAACCTGAGCTGACAGCTGTCAGAATGAGTCAATTTTTTTTCAATCAAAAGCTCCCAATGAATCTCAATAATGTTTTGTTATTATTCATTCATATAAATTATTTCATAGAGATAACCCCGCTGGAGATATGAATAACATTTCTCCATTTTTCTGCCAGTCATACTTGGATATAAAACTCAATGAATTTTCCTCGGCTGAAACTCATCCTGTTCTCATCTCTCTCCCCATAAACTTATCGTTCACGGATATTAGATCCAATCGGAAGGTTATACGGGATTTGAATTACTGTTGAGAAATTTCTAGAGAGCAGGAAACGGTTCGAATTCCACGCGAGCTGCGCCTCTTCGACCTCCGCTGACTCTACTATTTCAGTTTCATTAACTCAGTCTAAAAGAGAATTAAAAAAAAAAACAAACTCACAAATCAGCAGTTTGTACGTAATTTCCTACGATACCAATTCGAAAATTTTAGCCGTGTCGATGCACCCGTACGCAAATAGCATGAAGTATCATACAGTTGAAGAGACCGGAAGTTCACAGCTGCATAATCGATCAGATTTGAAAAAAAAAAGAAAACACTCGGGGAAAAAATATACGTGGGTGTTTTGGAGATGAGCGCACAGATGTTGGAGACCTCGAGGGTCTCTTATTTTGTCACGGAGGTGGAGTCGCTTGTAAAAATTACATCATCTAATGTACAGTGGAGAGGTTAATTGGACAGTGGAGGATCATATTCCATTCTCCAAATACACCTGAGAATAATGTTAGATTTATCACCGTGACATCTCAAATTTATTTCCCCATCACTTTGAAAAAATAAAAACGCGCCGCGATGACCTAGTGGATAAGTAACCAAAAATCCCAAATAATGAGGAAATAATAACAGAAGAGATTAAACTCAATGAGCTGGAGATAATAGACTTTTTAATTGAACAAGTAATAGTTGGGACTAATATTACGTTTTAAATGCATTAAATTCAAGTGGAATTAATTTGGCCATTTAACCCACAAGAAAGAGAAGGGAAGGGAGAGGTGAAGCACGACGAAAAAAAAAATTCATGTGGTTTTTAAAACAGTGATTAAAAATTAAATTTCACTAAAATGTGGAGAGGTTAATTGGGCAGGCGAAGGATGATATTCCATCCTCTGAATGCACCTGAGAATTATTTTTGATTTATCATCGTGACACCTGGAATTTATTTCCTCATCATTTTGGGTAATAAACAGACGCCACGACGGTCTAATGAATAAATAAATAAAAATGAAAAGTTCCAAAATTTGAAATTAATTCCAGTGTTTGGTAAAATTCAGTTAAAGTGTTTTGTTAAGCAGATTTTGTAATTGACCAAATAATACTCAGATGGAATACTATTTTTGAAATTTTTGAGGACAACTTGGCGAGTCGAGGGTGCATTAAATCCAAGTGGAATTAACTTGGCAGTTTAGCTCAGGAGAAATGTAGCCCGAGGCACAACAAACACGAAAATTCATTTCTGTGATTTTCAAAAGACGATGAAGGAAAAGATATGCTTAAGCAACATTGCTTATTTCTACTCTCTGACTCAGTCCCTGTATTTATAATTCGACGCTTACTGCGACTCAATTCGAAATTCATAACTCTCAACTAATAACGCTATTTACTGTATTTTATGTAAATTCATTCGCAACCAGACACGAAGTGATCAACTTTTCTTGAAAATTCTCAACCGATACCCAAGAAATAATGATTAATTTTTTTTTTAATTAAAAAATTTAAATCTGGAGAGAAATTAATTAAAGCTGATGTGTCACAATTTATTAAGAATTGAAATGGCCCCGGAATTTAACAAACATCCGTTAAATACCATTACGAAAAAAAAAAACAAGGAATTACAGGTTGAAGTCAACAGGTTGAGCATTCAAAGCCCTGATTTCGAGTCGCTCAGGTGTCTCGTCCCCTTCCAACAGGTTCCATTCATTTCTCCCCTAGGTATAATCCACACAATACACATGAGCCAATGCGGGACTCTTCCGTGAAGTCGAGTGGTCAAAACGTGAGGGGGAGAACGACCATATCTCATGCTCATCGAACGCCAGGAGAAAAAAAATAATTCTACCTGTTCAACACAGCGATAAAAAAAAAAGTCAGGAGTACGCAGGGGCGAGGGGGAGCGAGAAATGTTATTTTCCCACGGGGAAAACGCGAGGCATGAAAAATCCATACACGTTTATGAGGGGAATTCTGAAGTATCCGAGGCATAAAGTTTAATTGAAGTTCGATCCGAGGGAATTTTATGCTGGTACTTTAATGGTCATTGAGATATTTTTTTTTATCATCAAAGATACGAACTAAATGAAGGGATGATATATGGGGAGCAGTTGGGGCAATGGTGGTCCACGCAGGGGGCTATTAAGTGATTACGTCAGTCTACGGGTTGACGAATAATTTTCCTATTTATTCTGCCTCATTATACCATAGGCAGAATAATTTTTCACAAAATGTACTGGCCTCTGATGGCCAATAACTCGGGAATGGCTGAGTCAATTTCCCGTTTCTTGCCACTTCCCTGGAATTTTTATAAGTTTCGAAATGAGCCCTCAGTTCACCAAAACGTACCGTTCACTTCCGAGATATCGATAATTCCACGCAGCCCCCCCCCCTCTCTCTATCGCAATCCGCAAACATAAAAATATTGACTCACAAGTACTATTTACCGGATAATGTCCAGTGTTATCGGAATATGGACATAGTGTAAGTACTGCCACTGTTTGCCCCACAAACATATCATTTACTGAGCGGTACTGTTTGATGTCAGTGTCACTCAAGAGTTTTTAAAAATTATCACCCAAATTGTAGCAGTAGAATCTTCCGAGGGAGCGAATTGAAAGTGAGAAATTTAATGTTGAGAAAGAACATCATGGCGATCAACCAGACGGGTTTTATTTATCAAGGGGAATCGAAGGAACCGGGTCCGGTGTATCCCCAACTCGGCTATATTCTGGACCGAAGTTGTCTGGGGGAGGAGGCAATTATTACCATTTTCGCCAATTTTTTTCAACTGGACAACATTCATCTCTATCGATATTTATTGAATACAAACGGTAATAGATGGAATAATACATGGGGGCAGGCATTCAGTGGTGAAACCCAGGAAAATCAAAAACACATAAATACACGGAAATGCGAGAGTGCAGAGGGGTAGAACATGAGGTAGTGATACCTTGGAGGCAATTACAGTGTAGGCACACTTTCCTAACCGTTCGGTTTTCAGTGTACACTGAGAAAGCATCAATACCGTTGTGCTCAGCCAAACTAAAATATCTGTGGGCATATTATCCTCACGACAAGCATTTAAACCTCGCCTTCTTCCTGACTGGCTTTCATGGTTTCTTGAAAAACATTTTTCTCAATGTTCTGTTCTCCTCTTCTCTCAAATTATTCTGACGATATTCCACTGAGAAAAATCGACATACTTTTTCGACAGGAGAAAGGTGAAAATGGAATTTTTTTTTTCATCGGTATTTAGCGACGATATTTCAGCTATTTTCATGGAAATTAACGTCTGTTCTCCATGCATCCCACAGCGTTTACTGATGAATGAGGAAATGCCAACGCTCACCCGTCACCGGTTAATTTTATTTTTTTATGAAAGTTGACTTAAATTTTTCATTTGTATTTAGTGAATTTTTTTGTAATTCTCATCAAATGAGGAAAGGCTACTGTTTCCCCAGACTCAACAACTTGTGATTCTATTCATTTTTTGTATAACCGTTACGTAACGAAAATGAAAATGTAAATAAAAAAAACATTTCAAGGAGAATAAAAAAAAAATGCTGGGAATGTACGGTGGAGGCCCTCGAGTAATGAAAATAAAAATAAATGGAGAGTGGAGGAGAGGAAAAAAAAAGCGACAAGAAGGGCCCTTCGAGGCCGTTGACCGTGTGCTGACCCGCCAGCAGTGCGCCGTCGTCCTATCCACAGTGTAGAAACCCAAGGCATCGTTCTCCCTTTTTAGGCTCTCCATCTCCTTCCCTGGCCTCCCTCAGCGCCCTTTGGAACACGTGGTGGGGAGATACTCCCTTGTTTCTCTCCGTCTTTAGAGGACGACTCGAAATTCTTTGATGGCGGGAATTATTCAGAGATTCCGGGAATCAGCGCCGATTATCCTTCGATTATTCAGAGGTGCAATTTTATGAGACTATTGCTTCTGAATTGAATCCCTGAATTTTGAAAAACTTGTGGAGCGAGGAGTGCCGTGGGCGTCCCTAAATATTTTATCTCCCGATTTCATCGTATTTCCAACTACTCAGAAAAACATCAAGTCAAGCGAGACGACGACATTGATTTTCATTCCGACCCTTGAATAATCTTCTCACAGGGCCCCATATGTTGACTAATGCCCCTGAGAGCACCGCGTTGGGCTGAGAAAAAAAAACAAAACTATTTTTTTGTATGACAAATGGCTCCTCAGCGCTTCTAAATCCGTCGAGTTATTTTTTTTTCATCCGGACGTGAAACATCTACAATATCCAAAATTATACCGAATTATTCAGTTACAATCCGCGTCTAAATGCAGAACAGATTGTCTGCCTCGGAGAATTTAAAAACCGTGTGGCTCTACGGGTGTCACCTCCACTATCTGTAAGAATCCATCTTCAATTTCCGCTGGTCAGGGAAGAAAAAAAGGAGAAAAGGTCGTTGAGTCGTCGTACTACCTCCGAAGGCCCCCTAGACTTTTTATTTTCCCCGCTCCCTTTCTCTCACACTTTTTACAGATGAAAAGACATTTCTTTCTTATCTCCATGGATGAATGTTTACGCACAACTTCAGACAGGTTTCCAAGCTGTTTATTATACCCGAATGATCGTTAACCAGAATCTCTATATGATATAACGGTACCCGGGAGATTTGTCGAATGAAATCGTACGAAATAATCGGCTCCCTGTCAGTTGAAGAAACTCAATAAAACATGAAAAATAATCGGAGTGGGATGATAGATGACCTTATCGTGGCGTTTGCGATTGGAACGATTATAATTATCACTGAACCGATTGGGAAATTACCAATTAAAATTTTCCCTCACGTGAGAAAAGTGAATTAAAAGAAATTCTGAAAAATATAAAAATTTTATTCGCATCGTGAGGAGACCTCTTTAATCAACGATTAACCCCGTCTGCAATAATCATTAAAATCTTTCAACAATTTTCAAACAATCATCCTAATGTAATTTTAATTTTCCTCCAACTACGTTCGAGTCGATTCAAACTGCCGAGTCGATTATATTTCTCATCGTCAAGAGTCACGCCCGTTGGCTATAGTCAGACAGTGCGTACGTGTTCGAATACGCAGAATTCGCAGGACTATACATCAAACTGCTCACTACTCTTTTTATTTTATTTTTTTTTCAACAAAAAAAGTGTCGAGGGAGAAAAGTGGGGGGAGAAAAATGTTAACGAGAAAATGATGTTTTTGCACGCATGCATAATAGAAACGACATGCAACAATCCAAGGAGAGTTGGTATTTGTGTCGTTCCCCTGGCGTAAGACAGTGACGTTATCGTCACCATAAAGCACTCGATGATAGTTGCGGATACGGGACTATGTGGACATGCGTAATGAGTGGTCTTTGAAATAGTCCGGCTGTCGAGTGAGAAATTTAATTCACGGGGGGATATAATCTGTGACCAATGGACAACTGATAATTCAAGCGGCAATGTGGAGGTGGGCGTGTATACTCGACGCACTGATACGAATCGAAATGAATTAACACGATTCCACAGAGCAGGTAGTTGCATAAATGTAATGCTTTAATTGTCTATTTAAGCCTGTTTAAATGTATTTTCCGATTGGAATTGCTTTTCAACATTTGTAGTTGCATCTCGAGGCATTCATTAGACAGTGCAAAATGTCGCTGAATTTCGTAAAGTACCAAATCGCAAAAATTTAATTAAATTGACATTAGAAGTTACAAGATGAAATACAACATAGGTTGTTGCTCACATGCTAGAGTTTACCCCAGATTTTTCGTCTGCATAACGGACAACAACTCGTCTACACTCGACTCTAATGAGCAATCAATGAGTCATTATCTAATTAAAATCCTCGGAATTTATGGAGTTAGTTTCTTTGTCATTTGATATGAGTGGATTTATGCGAAATTGTCAGCGAAAATTTCCGTGACGGAATGGCTAAATTTATCGTATCGCGAATCAAGGGGAAAAAGAAATTCCCTCCAGCTTGTTAATATTAATTTCAACCGATGAGGTTCAAGGAGGCCGTTGTTCTACGTGGCTGGAATCCACGCTGAAACGATCTCGATTACATACTTGTGTTTCTTTTTTTATTTTCGACACTTACTTTAGCTGTTTTCGCGGCTGATCGTGTCTTATCTCTAGTGTAATGCAGATCCTGTCTACTAGCAATTGAATTATAACATCTTTCTTCAACATTGATAACATGTTTTTTCAACCTATTAATCAATAAATGGGACTTTTCATTGAAATTGATTATGAAAAGTTCATTAAAAACCGATCGTTCAATGGAGTTGAAAACAGATAAATAATTGGAAGTTTTTATCACTCGTTTTCATTAAAATTCCAGATAGATTGGAAAAAGCAGCACTTTTTTCAAAAATATAGAATTATTTTTGGTTTTTCACATTAGAAATTTCATGGAATTATCTGTATAATCTAAAATAAAATAATCACTTCTTGCGAATAGAATACAATATCTTTCCGCAAGTATCTCGCAATTTGCCAGATGTACTAAACCTACTGGCAAAAAGAAAAAAATCCAATTCCTTCCAAAGTGAAACCGTCTTATCCCGTTTCCCCCATCCCCATCAACAATCAGAGAGAAAATTCAGCGACAAAATTCAGCGGATTCGCCATAACCAAAGACGTGAAAGTCAACGGTGCTGACCGCCCACTCGGCGTCCATTCACGTTGTCCCCCTCATGTTGTTACCAGCGCAACGATCGCACGCGTCGAGAGTAGAGTATCCCCCTGGCTCTCCTTTTATTTTCCACCGTCCACTGTACGTCTCGGTTGATCTCGCAAGTGGAAGGCGAGTCGAGAGGATAAATGAAACAAGAATGAAGAAAAAAAAAAATATAAATGAGAAGAAATCGTGAACTGGTCGTTCTCACTGTATTGCCTTTTAGGGCGAAGCACCAGCCTCGGACTGGATCCACCGCTATAACACCATTACCGAAACCCGTACGTGTGGATGAGTTTAAACAAACCACTCCTTTTCACTTGTGCCAAAAGAGAAGTTACAGCCAGAATAAAAAAGAAAAAAAAAACAAGTATTTGAGGGGAGAGAAGTTGAAATTATTTTACGAGATATGGATAAAATTCATACGACGAATAAATTGAATTATTCACTTGGAGTAGTGATGAACATATTATATATGCTAAATGATTTCCCAGAATGTTCACTACCAAGAGAGCCATTGAAGCATTTTAAAAACAGTGGATGACAGAATATGTCTACACGGAATTTTCGAAGAGTCAAAAAGAAAAATCATTGAGATGGATTTTTCATCAGAGCACGATTAATTTATTAGCAATTCAAAAAATCAATGCGGTATCATTTAATTCTCTCAAACGAACGTTGGATGATGTTGCCACTCGCACACGAGTTTACGCTAACGTTAAAGGGGTCGGGAGGGGGTGCGGAGGGGGTCAAGAGAATTACATATAAACGAGCGCGTGGTACGAGAAGGCGAAAAGAAAACGGCTGAAGTAACCGAGACGCCTTTGGTTGTGTTGGCGAGCCGAAGGAGGCAGAGTTGGGGGGGCTCCCTTATGCGAGATCCCCGACTTCGCCGTTCATGAGAAGGAATGCGGCCGCGGCGGCAGGGGGGAACATGTAGTGGTGAGGGCGGGAGTAGGGCGGAGGCAGGGTCACAGAAGCTGGGGTAGGGGAAGAGGATTGGAGGACGAGGGGGGTCGAGGACCCGCAGGAATTTGTTGAATATCTCTGGCAAGTTGAAGTAACATGAAAAAAAAAACGCAAGTAACGGGATGGATAAATAAATGTGTCGAGTTTGGGAGGGAAGGTTGCGGTGGAGACAATGCCTTGGGGCAATTACACTTGGCGATGAGTATTTGAATGCGGTAGATTATTTATTGTTCCCAATTCGGGGTGTGGAGGGAATTTTAATTATTGCCAGTGATATTTTGCGGGAATTAGCTCTGCTTGTACGCACATGTTTTATGAATCTATAATTAAAAATTGTAAAATAAGTAATTGCAAGAGGTACTCGTTGCCTCCTTCCCAATTCGCTGTCAATTATCGTCATGTGACTATGAGGAGTCAGACATTACCACCGGCACCACAAAATGCCTCAGTATGAGACAGTAACGGGGGTGACAAGCCAGATACATTTCGAAAGGACAACTTCACAGAAAACTCGCCCATTGGACGACGCATGTGTTCTATTCGCGCCACTGGGTCACCGAGAAAACTCGTTGGACGAGGTTGAAATAGAGCCGGCTAATGCAACGACTCAACACTGGGTAAATTCCTTGAGAATAAAAAAGCGATAATAATGAATTGGAATTTAAGAGAGTATTGTGGACAGCCTTGACAAGTGACGCAAACTTCCTTCAATTAAAATCACATCAAAATAGTGGGAGATGATGATCCGGGATGAAGAGGAGGGGAATGAATTGGGTTGGGTTTTTGGGTCGTTTAAAATACGCGAGTTTTCGGAGCGAAGGAATAAAATGCATCAGTGCAAAAATTTTGGGATTTATGCCAGGGAAGTCGTTAATATGACGTGATGACGTGCATGAAATATTTATTTTTGTTTTTTTTTTCACTCTGTGACAAAATGCCCACTTGGCGCTAACATTGGGGAGAAGTATTTCCGGTTTTCGAAATATCGTGTGAGATTTTCTCTTTCAATTGGTTGATTTTCCTTGATTTTCGCGGAATAATTTGAAGAATTTGAAATGATTTCCAAAATGTATTTCAAGAATTGGAATTTCCACGATAAAAATTCCTTGAAATTTTCCCTCAATTTCCTGATGGAAAAAAAATAATAGCTGTTTTCTCTGCGTGCCGTCACGATTTCCTCTCCATAATGACTCATTTCTAATTTGTCACTAGTTGAAAGAAAAACCCGTGTTTTATGAATAAATCCCGCAAAGCTGAACTGAAATTTATTGAAGTGAATTGATCTCTCGGTATTCCACTGGGAATGCGAATCGATCTTACTCCCCATGGCATATATAATAAATATGGTGCGAGACATTGGGCTTCTCGGAGTGGTGCCCTCAGGGAGTGAAGCTCGGCTGCGACCGTTGAAAAAAAAAAAAGTCACTTCGACCAAAGGGAGTGGAGGAGAAATACGTACCGCTGGAATTGCAAATCGAGTTTAATTAAGCTCTCGAGATTCCAGTCGTGGCGGCACTTGGGGCTCGGCGTCACTTTTATCGCAACGAATATCTTTTTGAGATGAAAGGGAACGACGTTGACAAGGTCGCGTGAAACGGCGCATCGGGCAGAAAATCGAGACGCTCTTTATTTTTCATTACCATTATTTATCATAATAATCTGCGGTTTTTTGTTTCCCCAGTCGAGCAAGAGAGACAAAGAGAGAAGTAAAACGAGAATGTAGTTGACAAACCTGAACTCGTTGACCTTTTTTTCGCTTAATTCACGATAAAATCCCGTTCGCCACTGATAAAATGACGGAATTAGCTATTTGTATGAATGCAAAAAGTATTTTCGACGATTCTTCTCATAGTTACACACATCTAAATTCCCCCGTAGCGCATTAGATTCGAAATGAACTGTGAAAACCGAAAATGGCAATATTCTTTCGCGTTTTCTCGTGAAAAAAAAAATAGTGACAAGGTCTGGTAGCACCTGGTCCCCCGGTCTTGACGTTCTCCAACGCGGCAAAAACGTGTATATTTGTTCGACAAACATACCACAAACTTCCAACATCACTTGCGTCTCAGTCGAGACCATATAAACCCATTACCTCCCATCTTCGTGCGAATGGCATCTAAAAATACTCAAAAATATCTGACAATTCCACGAACAAATCCCCGCCCGCCGGCAAAATTCCAAACCCAGCGAATTCCATCGATCAATCGATTGAATGTGGACTAACTCCAGAATGGAATTCTCAAACGTCGTGCACGTGACAACTATGGGGCCAAGGTTTTCCTGGAGGTTGGGAATAAGTCAAACGTATTTCTCATTTTTTTTTCTCTTACTCTCGGTAAATAATTCCCCAACGGCCTTGCGTATCTCACCGAGAGCTCTTTAAAATCCCTTCTCAAACACCCAGACAAGTTTCAAATAATGACGATTGAAAAATAAAACCACGTGACACGCGATGATTCACAATTTCAATTTAATTATTATCCCCTGTATTTTCAGGAATGACCGAATACAATGGAATAAACCTCATTCCACGTGATTCACATGACTAAACTCGACAATACGAAGGCGCTACCACGTGACATGTTCCGCCCATTCTCACATTTGTCCGCAGGCTTGTAAAATATTAATTCATAGAATATGCATGCAACAATAAGGGGAAATTATCGGAGTCTCCATCACTGGAAAATTCAATCTCGAGAACGGCTCCAATTTTTCGTAAAAAATTTTTTTGCAAAGCCCATTAAAATTTCTCCTCAAAATGAAACTCAATGTTTGCTCTCAGAACAAAAGTGAAACTTCTCTCACAACATTTTTTAATGTTAAAATACCCCGCCATCAGATTTATCTCCAGGCAAGGAAGCTCCCCGATATTTTCAACAATTCAAGTCCCTCAACTAAAATAATAATAAAGGCATGGATTTCAATGACTCACCTTCATCCAGCAGTCTCTCGACATGTATGAAGACATTTGGAAAAGCAGCGAGCTGCTTCCTGTCTTTCAGCAACTGTGACAGATAGTCCGCTATGCTCTGAGTGGTAGTGTTGGTATTATCACACATATTTGTAACTGAACGATACCAGGAACCAGAAATTTTGTGAAAATAAAAAAATAGCAATTATGGTCAACTACTCCAGCGTCACTCGAGAGTAATACTGCGCCCGTAGCTCAGTTAGCGAGGGGGGAAAAAAAATAAACACTGGCCCGCTGGGTGTTGCAAATACCACTCGTCCGGTCGCCCCGAGTCGTGATAGTTCTCCGTACGTGAGTCCGTTGATGGTCTATCCTCTCCTGCGATTCGCAAAGCCGAAGTGGAATCGTTTGGGATATGTCAGAGGGAGAGAAACGATGGGAAAAAAAAAACCAACTATCGAGTGAGCGACAGAGACGGAGGGGCAAAACAGTCCCTCTGTCGCATGAGTCGAGGCCTTTTCACAGTGTTCAATCAGTTTTCACTTCAACAATTCAACATCGGGGGCATGAAAAAAACGTTAGACTCTTTCGAATTACGGGGAAAAACAGAAATTACTGAGGAATTTTATCACGCACGCGCACAACTGTACAATCGTTTCAGAACTGCGCGATTCCTCGTCTGCTCGATCGTACCGACCTGCCTCTCTGCCGTCTTCTTTCCCAAGACTAGCCGCACCTCCCTTCTTCTTGCCACGGCCATTGGAGATAATCGAGTGCGCATGCCCGTGGGAGGGAGACTGTACGCAGGCGCGACTACGACGGCGTGCGGAGGTACACACACATTCACAAGGAATGGTCTACCGAGGCTTCCCGCCCACTACCATATACGGCCTCCGCGTCCCTACGAGACTTGTGTACAAACCCCAGAGGAAGTGATGGACAACGGGGAAAGGGAGGAAAAGTGGATGTGAGAGTATAAGGGGCGATGAGGAGTGTGGAGAACTTGGCTGCTGTTTGGACGGGCCCTGGACTGCAGGATTCGTTTCATCATGTGTTTTCCGATTACTCGGGCTTTTCGACAATTTCACGGAGGTGAGTACCCTCTCGGAGGCTTTTATGACTTTCAGGATGTTTATTTTATTTTTGGGGCTTCTTTTTAATTTGGAGGTTTTTACGGGTGCACCAGCGACCGTTAGGAGCTCCCTCCGGGGCTTATGCTGAGAGAAAAACTCTTTCATCAATTTTTTTCGGTCATTATGTTCATTAAAAAAATATGGCGGCCATTTTTTCACGCATTACATGGTTTGGGAATATGCAGAAAGACTCTACAAGGCTTTCTTCGTGAATATTATGTTAGGGACTATTTTATTGGTCGAATGGGAAGTCGGAAAAGGAATGGCGATTACATGGGTGGGTTCAGAGACATTAGGAGGCTCGTTCCCAGGCAAAATATTGAGAGGAAATTTGTCGATCAGAGATTCTCATATTTTTCTTCTCAAAATGGATATCATCTCGCGTAGAGCTGTTATTTCACGATGATGACTGGAATATCTCGAAGAAAATTGATCTCTTCATCATCAATAACCCCTGTGTAGCATCCTTCATCCAGCCACATTGCAACATGTATATCAGCAATTCGCTGATGCGTAACGGTCGGCCGGTACTACGCTCGTTAGAAAAGCGAATGCCATGATGCTGGGTATTATAACACTCGAGGAAGCAAACAACCGCCCCCAGATGACCCAAATCTCTTCACCATAGTTTAAAAACTGATGCCCCACACTCTTTCCCGTGCTACGTCAAACAGTCCACCTGTGTATTATGCTAAAGAAAACTTGGGGTCGGCTTTCGTAATTGAGGAAAAGACTGGTGTTACACTCACTAATATCAGATCCAACTCGTTCGTAATGCGAGAAGGCGTTTTTGTATAATTATGGTTTCGTGACCTGGACGGGCGTGAAAAGAGTAGCTGTATAAATGGACATTTTTAAAACTAAAAAAGCGTTCAAAACATATCGTTCAGGGAATCCGGAAAAGCCTCGGACAGCGTGGCTAGTAGATTCATAGAATACTATGAATTTGAGCTTTGAAAAAATCTTCAAGACGCTCAACTAATCATTCGTCAAGAAAATTCAATTTCCGAGTGGATTCGACAGCGCCACATCGTTACCATCCCAGTGATACATTTCAGTTTACGATGTATTATTCATAAACTGACAACCCACTCATACAAATCCTGCTGCGCAGCTCATCGAGTCATGCTTCCAGCCTCGACTGTTCACAAACTGAGTATAAAGCACATACACAGTGCAGGAATAAAAAGAACATACTTGAGCATATGAGCAATATCGAGCGGAGAATTTTATCCATTTTTCTTCATGCATACTCAATAGCAAATTACCCAGGAATAAAAATGGTACTTGTGGCGTAAAATTACCATAGAAAATTACGCATTACGAATACAAGGAAAAAAAAAGGGAAACGGGATAATTTTCCAGATTCTATCACTCGATCAGAGAGAAGTTCTCGGCTAAAAGCCAAGTGTCACGCTCGAGCGAAAGGCGAATAACATATGAGATTTTTTCCGACCTAGCAGAGTACTCAACTTGGAGATGAAAAAAAAAATTAAATATCTCCTGGATAAAAACGATACTGTTCTTGAATTGGAGTTGCAAGTAGCAGAGTCATTAAGACTAACGAGAATTTTACAAAACTAGTCCTAGCCCCTGTGATTTTACCTTTTTCGAATGTTTGTGGATGTGTTTAATGCATGTAGAGGGGGAGAGAAAGCTTGAACGATACGTGCGTGGGTTTTGATTCTCTTCTCTACGTCTTTTCATTTCATCATTTTGCTGTCTTTTTGGGACCAGACATCCCCAGCACTTCTGATTCTTCCAAAAGTCTGTGGAAATTAGATAGGATATTTTTTCTGGCCATCACGAAGATGATATTGATTTACTCTCAGTTATTTTTTAAATTCCGTCATAGGGAAGCGATGTTTACCCCTGGTTTGTCATGTAAATTCCTCTAACACCCGTATCAGATTTTCTTCATCACCCAAGCCACTGACTCACAGTGAAAGAAGTCCTTGACTGTTGTATTTATGAATGACTTCAAGTCATCGACAGAAAAATAATGAATAAACCCGTTGAGATCATCATAACCGACAGTTTAATATTCACCATTCTCACTCATATTTTTCCCCAGCGCAAACGTCTCGGTAATGACTCCTTGCATACCAGTTGACGTCTAACTGAAGTGAAATGCCTGCGTTAAAACGCAAATTCATGCCAACAAAATGCCCCAATGATCCCACATTCTTGACTCGGATCACTAGTTTTAAAATTCTTATAACTACCTGGAACATAATTATATTACCAGCATAATCACACGCCCCTCCACCTCTAATCACGAAAAACATGGATAATTCCCACGGCAATCTCATCCCAATGGTCTTAAAACAGCAATTTTACTCCTTAAACGATGAGAGTTGAAAAAAAAAATAAAAATTGCAACTTTCGCTAGTTGGAGCGGAAGCGATTCATCCAGAGCACGTGAAACCTTAGAAATATAAACGTCAAATGCTTTGGCGCCAGATAAATATCTGCAAAACTCATGCCTCACAGGGATAAATAAACGAGCAACCACGTAACTATTGACACATGCCCCTATTCTCAAGACAGAAGAAAGTGAAAAGACGAGTAAATAATTGAGAGGGAAAAAGAAGAAAAAATATTCACAAAATGAGATCGATTAAAATTAATAAACCATTGAAATGTCAATAATCGTCTAGTATGTGGGTATGAAAAAGAAATGATCAAAGGTATTGGGATCCTTGAGTACCGCCTCGTCTGTGTATCCCACGGGCGTTACCTTCTATGCTTCGTCCGGCGCCTACACACATATTGGTTAATGTAAAGTTAACGTTGACGTCACGTACTCGAACCATAGATGGGCCTGGCACACGACCACGTGGGCGATCACCACTGAGCATAAACGTTATAAATTATATGCCTATTTTACTAAAACGACATTCTCTTCAACTGCGTATATATTTTCTTTAAACCACATACGTGCCACAAAATAATGAAAAGAATCATTCATTCGAAGCCAGAATTTTCATTCGTCGAGTTGTGGGCGTTGGACTGACAATTCCTGATCATTCCATCTCTTCGAGATCTTTCGATTTTTAGTCAGTCATTGTAGAGCGAATTTCAGAGAATCACTGTCGAGTGGTTTCGTTAAAAAAAGTATATAGAAGCTGCAAAAAATTTTATGGAGTTTTTTTTTATAATTGTGAGGATAGTTCACCTACAGGTGTAGTTGGACCGTCAATGAAGCATTATTTACTCACAAAAACAAGTACTCTTTATCTGAAAAATACACGTTTCAATTTGTCTCATTCCATTATGCACGATTGCACAATGATACTGTACATTGAATAATAGATATACATTATTTTGCATACCAATGTAGCCAGTGAATCAAGTAAGATAAAACTATTCATGAATGCGCTGCCATTATTATAGATTATCTCGAGAATTGTCGTTGATCATTCCTTCCTTTTCCCACCTGTCGAAAATGCTTGGTCCTCTCAATCTGCTTTCCACCGCTACTGTTGTTCATATTTTTGAAGTATCCGTAACCACCTCCACCGAGACGTTTTCGAGGTCTCGAGTTCTTACTGACTCCCACTTCTACAAGAATATCATTAAGGAAACAATAATGTGAATTATGTCCAATAATATTGAACAATTTGGCGGGGGTTCTTGGAGATGATCAAAATGGAAAATGGAAAAGAATAAAAGAAGACAGGAAAGTTTTCCTTCGGCGGAGAATCACCATACAGCTTCGTCACTCAGACAAGTTCACGGTGAGCCCTACCAAATTAGGTGGAGAGGGCCCACGCGAATCTTGAAAAAGGATAATGGTTGAAAGGTGCTAAGATAAACAACCTCAAGAGGCATTGCTGACCCGTTGGCAGATATTCTGACACCCTAACCAATTACTATTAGTCACAATGAATGGCGTTCTCATGATATTCAGTCATTATTCAAAAAAAGGATACTCAGATCAACTGCAGGTGGTACTGTAAATCCAAACGATTTGCCAACTTGGATGAGATCCAGGGTTTCAACGTCGAATATGTGTTTCAAGTGATGGGAATCGTAGGCACGGACGTACGCTTTGAATGCCTCCTTTGCTGACAGGTTCAGGAAGTAGTTCTTCGATACTAATTTCTCCAGCTGTTTGAGACAAAAAAAATTAGAATGTCAGGGACAATCAATTACAATTAAGCTTTAACTGGGATGTCGATAAAATGTTAGCAATCAACATCTGAACGCTAGTATTTTTTAAATAGCCTGATAAGTTTAAATAAATCTGCAAATCATTGCGATCTTTGACGAATGGCTTTGGCTTTTTCAATCTGAACGCCTACTGTTGAAGCAATATCCAGAGTAAAATTGTTTTGGTATTCCAAGGATTCACCACTGATGATCTATCTCCACGCGGAAGTTATTCAGAGTCCAGCTGCGTGCTGGAACTCTTGCTAACTGACAAGTCAGCATAGGGCACTGCTGTCGTATAAATCATTCCTTCAAAACGATCACTGAGAGTTGCCTTCAATCTGTTTGATATTGAGGAAATAATAGCGATGATCGTCTGAATTGGAACGCTGATATTTTGCAGTAAAATATTTTCATTTTTATTTTATCATATTCTATGATATATTGACTAAAATTATCTTCTTCAAATGGGGAGTTGAACCAATGCCCCCCGTCGTTCACCCAAACTTCATTAATATCGATCATTATGGATCACTTGAGCTACCTAAGGCAATAATCAGGTCCTCAATTAGATCTCCCTGGTGTCACAATCCATTCCCTCAGCTACTCGTGCAATTTATTCAAAAGAGCATCTAAGATAGCAGTACGTAGGTGGCGGAAACCTTGAGAATTACCCAGTGTATGAGTACAATCACGTGGATAAAACTCAACATTGTATATATAAACCGTGAAAAAAAAATTTTTTCCATGTATGACACAGTAGATCGTTTAATTTAATGTCTTTATGACGCCCACTTTATTCTGCGCCAATAATCATTCAGTTTTGCATAAAAATAATGGCAGGTGCCTGATTTCAAATGCAAAAATGTGATTACATGCATGAATACCAGGCAATTAACAAACTGAAATGATTTTATGGAAAATTTATTTTCTGGGATAATAATGAAATTTGAAGGAACAGAATTTTACCGTATTTTTTTCAAAGCTCACATTTCTCCCGTAAAAATAAATAATTCCTCGCAAATCATCCACCGAAATGGTGGCTCCCTTCGAAAAAATGATTTGTACTCTTCTAAAATCGAGGATTAGCCGGTGAAAACGAGGTCCCCAACCCAGAAACACTCGACAATTTTCAACAAAGTTGACCGTAATATTTAGCCCAGCCCGATATACACCACTAAAATGCATAAATATACGTGAGCCAGCAATTCTCGACTTAGATTAACATCGCTGGCCCTGATGCAGAAAAAGGATCGCGCAATTCATAAATTGGCCTTTCGCCGAGAAGAGTCAGAAGGCAGAAGAACAAGTTGGCTATCCAGTGGAACCGGTAGTCACTGTTCCAGGGATAATAAGAAGACGAAGTAAGGGCGGCAATGAAAAAAAAAAACGATAAAAAAAGAAGAATAAAAAATAAAATCCGGATCATACACGAGGGCAATATAATCCGATATCCCCTATGGATTCAGCATATGAATCTGTTACACTCCGAGGGAGTGGTTATGGACACGAACACACTTGGCATCAACGCTCCACTAGCGTGGGCGCCATACCCATCTTTCTTTAATATCATTTTTTTTTCTTTACTCATTGCCTCGTTGACTGCGCAACTAACCCGAGAGACTGACCTCGAAACTACCAGCTAAAGAGATTGACTCTCTTGAAGTTAAAAAATATGTTTGCATAGGCCAGTGATAGCCTAGAACAATTCTCCCTGGTATATGACAACAGAGGACGAGTACTTGAGTCACAAATGTGCAGAAGAAAATTAGTTTCTATTGTTTCAAGCTCCTAATTAGTTATGACATGGCTGTTCATTGTTACGTATGGCAACCTTCGACGAGGGAAATGTTAACACCCGACTAACGATGCAGAGAAGAAAACCATTAGCTTCACCAGATTACGGGAAGATCGCTTGATTAATTTGTTCAATGAGTGCTACAAGTTTTTCCCCTAGAAAGTTGCAGAGAAGAGACTTACGAAGACAGTCACGCGAAAATTTGAATAATTAGGCTATTAAAATGACATTGTTTGATAATGCTGTAATGTTGCAATTTTCCACGCTGATGGAATGAAAAACATCTACTGAGATCATCGATTGGAGTCAGACTGCTTGGCAACGTGCAGCGCCCATGAATAAATCAATTTGTCTTTTTATTTCATCTTTATCTAGCTACCATCGACACTGGTAGCCCGGCATTGTTCTACCTGAGGGTATAGTTGCGGCACGTTTGTCGATGTCTGATAACCGAGTTTAGGAATCATTAATTGCGATAGAACTTCTCAGGTCTTGTCAATTCTCATGCATTGCAACGATTCGCCAAGTTCTTCCCAAAATTCTCACCATAAATGCAGATAGATTATGCTCTCAATTGAATTAGCACAAGCAGCAGAAAAAAAATGTAATAAGTAGACGATGAAGAGGACTTTCATCAGTGAATTGCCCTAGTCTCCGAGAGAATTCAAGCCTTTTTAGGCCCGTCTCGACCCACGTGCCTAGATCGAGTGCATTTATCCAATGAAAGAATCGATTCACCCATTTACTTGGAGCATCCTCACCCCAGCTACAATTAACGTAACATAAAGCGAGGGAGTTGGCTCGTATCAATTAGACACCAGTGGCTAATAAGGTCAACTAACTTTCCACTGCCAATGAATCCTCTTCATTCTCACTGTCTACTAGCTTCCCCCTTCGTCTCTTCAAGCAGATAATCCACCATTTTTTTTTTCAAAGATGGATTAGCTTGTCAAGATTATCAGCAACTACTCACGTGTAAATACATCCGGATGCTCGCAATCATTTCTGCGAGCACCGAGTGCTTCGATAATTAGCGCAAAACTAGTGGAACCGGAATATCGAGTGATATTCACTCTTATTTTCAAAACAATCGCGACGATAATTCATAACGAAGGGCTGAGACTAGAAAATTGTTGGCTTTCTGAGAAGTGTTTCAAGTTGCTCTTGAGTGCACTACGTACTTCACCGGATAATACCACTTGCTTGATGTTTATATCAGTAAGTTTGCTGCGTACCAAGTACATTCGAAGATGGCTGAACCAAGATAACTCAATTATACTCACAGCTTTATTATATAGTTCATTCTCCAGTGTTTTACGACTGATCATTCCGAGAAATAGACTCGAGGAATTTAGATACAAGACACATGCTGGCTTTTTCAAGGATAAACGTGTCTCACTTTGTGCACCTTTTAAAGTGTGCGAAAATAAAGGCGTATGGTTATGAATTACTGATGAAGGCAATTGTGAAGTAGTATTGTCCTCTTTGTGTTACTCGTCCATCCATTAATTAGTGATTGATAATTCACGACTCATTGTCGAATTAATGGGGCTTCGTGAGGATGATTTATGGAGATTATTAGGATAATAGAAAAATAGATAATTCGCACATCGTGTCTGATTTTACTTGTTGAATTACTCTGATGGGATGAGGACAGATGAAATAGTTGTACGTGAGTCACAACGAAAATGAGCGTTGGCGAAAATCCACCATGATTTATCGTGCTTTATGATGCTATTTGTGCACGTATTTCGTGAAGTTACACCAGTCGAGATGAATTATCAGCAGCACAGAATTCAGATGAAATTTTGTTTATGCAGAATAAATAAATGTTCTACTGAACGGGACTTCAGGTGTCCGAACCTCATGTTAATTATTGAAATAGTCGAGCTATCCGAATAATGTTTGGTTAATTCATAAAAATTGAGATCGAGAGGATTTTTACCTGCAGTTGGATGTCAGCTATTTTCTTCCATGAGAACTCAAATTCGTTGACAGGCACACGCGCTTGTTTTAGGTACCGCAAGAAACCAAGTTCCTCCGGTCGGAGGATCAGGAGGGCGTGCCCACTGCTTCCTTCACCACGAGCTGTTCTACCAACTCTGTGGATGTATTCCTGAAAAAAAATTGAAAAAATTCAATTTTTTTCTTGAGACATGACGAATTATATCAGAAGAATTTTTTTACGTATTTTTTTCTGCATATTTTGGGCGTTATTTACCTTAGGATCATCTGGAGGATCCAACTGGACAATCCAGTCAACATCGGGAATATCGAGCCCCCTAGCAGCCACATCAGTGCATAATAAAATCCCAGACGTAGCATTACAAAACTGGAAAAAAGTGGTAGTGCGTTTCGTCTGCTTTTGCTTTCCCTAAAACAAAAATTAAAATGTCCTTGTCCATTATTGTCGTTCCTCCATGGAATAATCTACCAATAGAGGCTGTTAGAGGTCATTAACTCACATGAATACTCATCACGGGCAGATCAATGTAATTCAACAGTTCGTGATGATATTTAACAGACATACAAGATGAGAAGAACACCATGACTTTTTTATTCCGATTTTTCTTGAGGAATGTAAATAACAGGAGAAACCTCTTCTCACTTGGACAGACGACATAGCCTTGCTCCAATCCCTCCACGGTCGCCTTTTCCTTCTCATCATCAACCCCAACGTAAACGGGCTCCTTTTTGACAGCCAGAGTGGTCAGAGCCTCGATCTTCTTCGTTTGCGTAGCACTGAATAGCATTGTCTGCCTCCTCTTGGGAAGAAGATTGATAATCTGCTTCAATTCTTCCTCGAAACCCACGTCCAAGATACGATCAGCTTCGTCAATGATCAAGCAGTTCAGGTTTTTGAACAGGAAGTCAGGGGTATTCTGGAGATGATCCAAGAGTCTTCCAGGTGTTGCTACAACAATGTTAACACCTTTCGTGAGCTTCTGAGCCTCTGTCTGTCTGTTTGCACCCCCCATCAGGAGCCCATACGTGTGGTGGTGGTACTTCATCAATTCCTTCAGAACACCGAATGTCTGCATCGACAATTCTCGAGTTGGGGAGATGATGATGCATCCAGTACCGTTTCTAGGCATGAGTTTCAGTTTATTCACTAGTTCAATTGCTGGGATGAGGAAGGCCAGGGTCTTTCCAGAACCAGTCCTGGCAGCTCCGACTAAATCGCGTCCCTCTAGGAGAGGGGGAATCGCACGGGCTTGGATCTCTGTCATGTTCGTGAAGCCCATGTCTTCAATTCCCTTTAGCGTCTGCTCACAGACTTTACCTTTAAGGGAGGAGAAGGCAGGATTGTTGGCTACATCAAGACCAACTGAGGAGCCGGGGACTTGATGTTGAAAATGAAAAAAATATAAAATTATTTTTCTAATTCGTAATATTCGTGATGAAAAAATGTTCATAGGAAACAATTAAATTGTTCATTGGAGAGGAGGAATGGACTTACGTGCAGGTTCACTCTCTTTATTCTCTTGTGATTCTGATTCGTTTGTATTGGAATCTTCATCCTCTTCTGGAGGATTTTCCGGGTTTTCAGGAGATGGTTGCACCTTTTTTTTCTTCTCTGTAGAAAAAGAATTGTAGGAATCAATCAGTAAAATCGTTGCGAAGTCGATGGAAAATTCGGCTCAAATTATTTTGTGATTTCTAAAATTTGGATTCAATGGAAACATACTTTTAATTGGGGTGTCCTCAGCACACGGCCTCTTCTGATTAATTTTTTTCTTCTTGTTCACAGGTTGCTCGGGCACTGTATTCTCCTCCCCGATAACATCTGCAGTTAATGTGAGTAATGAATGAATTTTATTCGAAAGTCGTGGTCAAAATACAATCATAACCTATACAAAAATGTGTAATTAACATTGACTCACCGTTTTTCCGCTGTGCTTCACGCTCCTGAATAATTTTTAATTTGTGCTCTTCTCTCTTCTTTATTTTTCGCATCAAAACTTTATCCGGAACTGACATTTTCGCGGAATTAATTAATCAAAACTTCTCGAAATTCAAAAATCTCAGACGTCCATGCGGGAATGCATGTGCCGAGTGAAGTTTTAAAGGAAGAACTAGAAAAGCGATCTAGGGACCCTGGGAAGATTCTCACTTCCCGTATCTTTAGTCGGTAAAGTTGAACTCGAACGTATGACTTTAAAAAAAATCTGGACATTCTGCAAGTACTTTGATTTGGTTTTTCGGAAGATATTCGTTTCATTTAATCGAATAAGGTTTCGATATTTCAAGAAAAATTTGCGAATAGTCCATTTTTCTTCTCGCGATTTTTAAAAGTCCCCCGGAAAACTCCACTAGCGCTCTTCCTCCCGCTTTTTATCGCCCCTCGAGGAGGCGTGACAGCAGATAAAACTTATCAAATCACGTCGTGAATTCATCAGTGTGTGTACACCAGCTTGACGGATTGTCAAATCGTACTCGTGTCATATTCATATTCCCAGTAAACCTCCAGTAACACTCAATTTCCGAAAATTTTCGAGAATGGAGACGTATGAGAGTGTTTTGCTAGTTAAATCCGAGGTATTCGTCTTTAAAATACCTCCAAGGCCCTCAAACAGAGGACACAGGTAAGTGAAAACCCTTCACTTACCATCTATCGCATTTATTTTACCGTTATTGCACCTCCAGTTTCTCAATGACAGGAAATAAGTTCTATGACAGTAATGAGGCATTTTTTGCTGAATATCACCCAACAATTTACTTCCACTGATTAAAAAAAAATTGTGTTCCGAATTTCCTTTGACGAGGATGTTATCACGCCTCTAATCACCATAAGCGATAATTTTAATTAATCAGCTCTACTGAATGTATTTCCGCTCAAACACGTGCGTATTTCTTTCCTTTCTATATTTTCTCCCCTTTTTTCATAAAAATTTGAAAATACAATTACGCTCTCATTCTGATTGACATCGATCGTCCACTGACTCCTTGTTTATAGGGCAATCTACTCTATTTATTCTATCCCGTGCTCTCTCAACACCAGATAATAATTTCCTAGTAAATCTCTCTCGACTATTTTAAAAACAAATTCTTTCCAACTCCCTCCAATGCTGACGTTATGACTCATCCAGAGCCGCAGATTGGAACCTCCAGGAGCCATCGTGGACCGGAAGGATGCGTCTGGTATCGCAGGGTGATTCAATAACACTCAAATTAGAGGATAAAATATCGGGAGAACTGTTTGCAAAATGTCCCATCGACACATACCCAGGAATAGCAGTAGAACCAGTGACAGATTCGTCCCGTTACTTCGTCCTGAGGATTCAGGACGACAACGGCAGATCGGCATTCATAGGTGTGGGCTTCCTAGACAGATCTGACAGTTTTGATCTAAATGTCGCCCTCCAGGACCACTTCAAGTGGCTGAAGAATCGCGATCAGATTGAGAAGGAGAAGGAACAGCCCAAGCAAGAGTTAGATCTACGATTCAAGGAGGGTGAGACTATCAAAATCAACATGAAGATCACAAAGAAGGATGGAAGCGAGGTGTCGTCTAAGAATAAACAACGACCCCAGGGAGGATTGGGACTACCACCACCACCTGGAGGGGTGAAAATTGCTCCACCACCACCCAAAACTCCAACGTCATCGCCTGCTCATAAACCAGCTCAGAATCAGGGTGGCTCGGAGTGGGGGGAATTCGCTAGTGCATCCCAGGGACAACAGCCAGCAACTTCTCCTGGATCAACCAATGCCAGTTGGGTGCAGTTTTAATTCTCCCACAAATATCTGCACGCTCTTGTTCAATTTGATTGTTAAAACATGTTGCGAAACACGTCTACTTCGCACATAAAATGTAGAAGTTGTTGATTATCTGATTTATCGCGAGGGCATTGGGTTTCTCAATTGATGTGAAGCGTAACAGAACAGAACGGAATATTGAATATGATTTTCTTTCGATAATGAATGGCTCTAGGAGAAAATTGCGTAAATATTTTTTTGTTGCAAATTTCCTCAGCTACATTGACCTTCTTGACATATTTTGACTTGAGTTGGTTTTTAAAAAGTTCGCCAGTGGAGAAATAAAATGGAATGAACTAGCATCCTCGAGCTACATCTTGAGAATATTCTCTACATTTGACAGTATTAGTCCTATCAAAGCCCGAATATTCGCATAACTCATCACAGTTGCTGTAAAATCCCGTATTAACTTCCTTCCATCCATAATACCGTACTAGTATCAATTTCAGGGAAAAGGTCATGTGATACACATGTCAGTTGTGATAAATTACGAAATGTTTGAATGGAGAAGTTGTCTGCCTGCAGTGGCCATTCTGTTCTGTTCTGTTTACAAACAAAGATGTGCATGTAGAATTTATTTACGTTGCAGCAATTTTTCACATGGAGTTGGGAAAGAATAGGGCAAAATGGACACCTGGGATGAATTTCTGAACGTTAATTACTTAATAACTGCTGGAGTTGCCGGCGGACTTGTTCTATTTTGTTGACAATTTATTATTTTGCATGATTTTTTTCTGAAATTTCTATTTCTTTTCAATTGTTCAAGTATTTTGTTTTTGACGTGAAGATTGAGATAGAATTGACTCCATTTAGCCTAAGCTTTCCCTCTCCCGGTGAAAATCCTTCAGAGCCTCGAGAGATCGCTTCGTCCACGTGGATAGGGCCTCCTTGCCACTGGCATTTGTACATAAACGATTGATTAGACGATCCACGTCTAGCTTTAAATTATTAAAGCCTAATAATAACGAACTAACAAATCAATGACTATTCACAACTTAATGTCTAGTGTCTGTTGCTTTCCCCTCTTTAATCTCACTTCACAGAGTCAATGATATTTTTTGAATGATTACAAAGTGATATATATATTCATTTTTCAGTGAGCATGCTTGTTATTGGGCTGCGTTACATGCAGATCAACCATTTTACTTTGTAAATAATGTTACCCTTTTTTCGACTCAGTGTTATCTCAGTGATGGTTGGATGGGAGAAATATTGAGATTTTTCTGAGTATGCGGATGAATATGGGGGTAAATGATTATCGTACTCATGGCCAACTGGGCAGCAGTTACACTACTTGCAGCTGTATGAATTGGAAAAATTTTTAAGTTGATTTTTTGGTCTATTAAAATTTGCAAACTGATGGATTTCAACGTTTCCCTCGATTCACTGCAACACTCATAATTATCCAAATGATTGAAACGTGAATCGGTAATGAATAAAAATAATATTGTTATACAATAGCATCACGATATCTGATTAGCATTAGTTATAAGAGAAGTGATCACTTGTCGATCGACGACGAATATTGTGGACAAAAAAACCTATATCATTCCCATGTATATTTTTCTGGAAATAAAATGAAACAATCCGAATAGTCATATTTTTTTAAGTTCCGTGGGGAGAATTATATTGACAAATTTATGAAATCAGCTTCGAAATTAGGCTGACTATTGTAGAGATCAAATATTAAATGAAAAGTACATGCGAAATATCGTTGTGTGTACCTGTTGTATTGGCGAGGCCAAATCGTATGTAAATAGTTAATAAAACTCATGTAAGATCGTTCAGCTGAGTAAATTTAAACTGAAATATACGAGGTAAAAAGGAGAAAGCCAGGCAAAATAATTTTATCAATTTTTTTTGTAGTAAAAAAAATTATTCAACACTGAACAGAAATCTGATCTTTTCATTCTGCCACGTTTTTTTCCAATCGACCGCAAGATAATACCAAAAAGGAAAAAAAAAATTATAAAAACGACAGATTGTTATCACATTCTATTGTACTGTATTATTCTTCTGATCTTCATTATAATAAATGGCATGAATTAGCACTCTCGCACAGATTAATACTCAATAGGGAGTCATGGCTGCTCGATACTCATGGATCTATCACAATTCATTGGGTTCTTTGTCTCATTCATTTTTTATTTATCTGAAATCATGTTTCTTTTCGGATTATTATATCGTCAGATTCTAAAAATTAACAACGTTTATGGCGTGGTACATTTAGCCGTAGGCCTCGCATTGTCAATGCGCGATTTAGTTGACGCTGTACAGGCCGTTGAAGTTGATCAGATGAAAGGTTTATGTTCTCGTCGTAGTCAATGGTGCTGAGGACGACCAGAAGAACCCCCAACACCTGAAGAAATCGGGTTAGCGGAATTAATTAAATTTGAAATACAAATAAAATTAATTCAACTCATCTTCTGGTGAATGAAACTAATTTTAATTATCGAGGGAGAGGGTTCAACCATATCTACGTAGGAGAAAAACGGATTCCAACACTAGAATTCCAAAACAAAAAAAATATCTTACCAAACACACAATAATGAGCAATGTATACACATGTATGCTAGCAGTGGGTAAAGACTCGACTTCCTTCAGGGCATCAGCAGCTTCCTGCAAATCAGGCTTCAACTCCAGGGCATGTCGGAGATGTACGGCCGCCTCTTGGAAGTGGCCATAAGCCTGGAAGGAGAAATAAAGAATGAAAAAACATGCAAAATTGATCATCCAGAAGTACGAACGCAGTCCTTTTACTTTGAATATCTGTCCCAGAGTGAGGTATTGCTCCCAGGCATTGCGATCTGGTGGCTGCAGCTCCAACGAACGTCTAGCTAAGTATGTCGCGTCGTCGAGGTATTGCAGGACCATTAGGACCCTTGCAAGATTCAGTAGGACTTCGGCATTATGAGGAGACACAGCCAGTGCTCTCCTGAAACACTCGATCGAACGCTCGGCATTGCCCTTTATGCGCCAGAAATTACCGATTTGGTTGTACAATTGTACAGACTTTGGTTTCTGAAAGACAATTAATTCCAAGCATTTCGAATCATGATAATCATCCACACGAGGCAAAATACACTTGGATTTTTTTCTCTATCAAAGTACCTCTCTTTTGGCCTTCTTGAGACGTCTCTCCAGCAAATCAATGTCCACATCCTCGACCTTAGTGCTGCCCTTCTTAAACATAAGAGCAACGTGTGGCTCCGGTACCAGGGGATGCTTATTCCTGTTGGCAATGCCCACCAAATTATCATAGTACGTGTAATTCACGGGTTTACCACAGTCCAGGACAATGTCATCGCACTGCTGGCCAGTTGGGCACGTACTAGGCTCGCCCGTGCCACCAGTAGACGAAGATACAGTATCGGTGATATTCGAGGGCTCCGTCAATCCGTAGGACATCAAGCGTCTGCCAATTTTTAGGTGGAGAATATTTTAAGGGGCTTTTTTAATGCTGGAAAGCACAGCAAGCCACACACAAAACACTAACTACGGGCAAAAACAGAAAACTACGGTTAGATACAGTTTCATTGCCTAGGAGTGGACCTATGTGACTAATTAATATAAAAAATGAAAAGATATTCAAAAATACATTTTTATATTTAATTTGTAACATGTTTATGTTCATAATTATACTTTATATTGGATAAATAAACATAAATGAGCTCAGAAGATATATTTTTGCAGGATTTGTCAGGGAAATGGGTCAGCAAGATATCACAATAATAACTTGATATCACACAGGCACTGGAGCAATGATATCCATACAATAGACATCTAACAATTAATTCAATCTCCTAAGAAAAACTTTGCCCGTCTCAAAAAAAAACCATTAGTGATGATGCTGGGCATCACGTCTAGAAGCACATAAACTGCACTAAAAATAGATCCTCCTAAATAAACACGAAATAACAGATCATGCAGTCCCCTTCAAATAAAAAAAACTAAACACGTGAAATACATACAGGACAGGACATGCACACAGCTCACCGATCGGGATTTCCCGCGACAAAGCTGTTGTACTCGTTGCAGTAGACCTGGATTTTTTCCCTGCTCTCGGAGGCCGCTGTTTTGCTCCAGCCCTGTCCATTGCTGGAGCTGACAGTGGCGGCGAGAATATCAAAAATGAGATCGTCCTCGACGGAGGAGGCGAACTGTGTTGCCTTCACAACACCGTCAGCACTGAGCCTCCAGGAGGTACGACTGTTTGACAGTTGCACTTGAAACACTAGGAGACATATCGCATAGCTCGCGATTCTCCTGTCGGCCCACATCACCGGGTTCCTGGGGGGGACTGGCTTTATCTCGTGGACTTTGGGGACAACTCGAGTGAGGAATTTTGACGTAACCTTAACACCAAAGGGCCCATTGACCAACAAAATAAATGAAGAGAGTGGGGCATGTGATGTGAAGTCAGGTGGTGATATCGCGCATGCGTTTATTTGCTTGGAGAAAATTAAATGTTTATTCATTTGTTTTGCATTTATCATGTGACACGAAGACTTCACTGTTTCGTCGTGGGTCTTCCGCGATAATTCCGGACAAATGATATGACAAATGTCTTGGTGTCATCCTCCACTAGGTCAGCAATGAAATACTAACACGATGTGAATTAATTTTCTTCTCAGTTTTTACTGAATATCCTAGAACTGAAAGCACATGCCGAAAGCTCTGGCAACTTTTCTTTATTACCTTTTTCCATTCGTGAGAAAAAAATGGAAAAAAAATTTCTCCAGAATCCCCCTACGCAATTTTGAATATTTTCCTCGTGTCCCTCCGTCACTCCCCGTTGCATTCCGTACAAGCCGAATGCACCCGAAGAAGCGCGATCTCTCCCACTGGTACCACTCCTCTTTACATCGTCATCACCGGAGAACAGCAACACTTGACCCTGAACATCGTCCCCAAGCACGAAGAGGGCCATCTAACGGAGTCCCAGTGCAATCCAGCCCATGAAACCGTCTTCCCCGCCGCTTCGTCGGCAGTTGATCGTGATAGTTCAGGAGATTCCACCGAATTGCGGGTTACCTTTTATGGTAATCAAGTCAAAAGGGAAAAAAAGTAAAACACTGCACTCCCAACGAGAGCTGTGATGCAGTAGTGAAGTGGACCTTCTCCCCGTGATAACGACTAAAAGTAAGGAATAGTCCAACAAGATCATTAATTATGTACATCCTCCCCGGCGTGTGTCAATGGAGAGTGTTGTGGCATGAATTTCGGGGTGCACAAAGTCGTCGAATAAAAATAATGATGACGACATCCTTTCTCTAGCGATTTATCACGATTGTATTGAACTCCTTTAGTGCATCATTCATCCTTGCGTCTGATTCATGTCAAACATCATCGACTTTTTATCATTGTCAACGTATCGAGCCATTAATGGACACAAGTTTTTTGTGAGATTGTTGAGACGAAAGTTGGAAGGGTGTTGAGTAACACAGAGAGCGTCGGAAGGAAGCGTGGGTGAGCTGGTTTTCGACCGCACCTAGAGTGCACCTCACACCGTCGATTTATAAAATTAATCGTGATAGGATTATCCTCGATATATCTGCGAAATTGTGGCGATAACTGTGACATTGATCGGGGGTTTCGCTCCAGTTTTGGAGTATTTTAAGGGCTGTTTTGATTCTCGGCCAGTCTGACATTTCATTGCCTTTGTTTAGAGAATTCAGCATCAAAACAATCATTTGTTGGGGTAATTAAAACTTCGTCCCGGTATTCACTCTAATTTCTGCTGACATTCAATTCGCTAATTAATTACGTTCCGAATGGTGTTGTTGAGATTTTATGCGGAGTTAGTAGTTTTTGTCTGATACGTTGTCTAACTACCATTTTCATATTCATTTGTTTATTCTCGGAACGAAAGTGAGATGTAAAAGGGAGAGACATCTCCCACGAGATAAGCGTTGCCTTCTTCTTGATAAAAACATACGTGTGTTCACTGTATAAAATACCTAGCATCCGTCATGTGTAAGTAAAGTTGAATCAACGGGTGCCAAGAAAACTGAGTCAGTCTTAATAATAGCGGCGGCTCCGGTGACTCCTGAATATCGTTTATACGCGTTGTGCGTCCTAAATTTTCATTGCAGTGAGACACAAGCAATATTTTTAGATAATGAGATACCCCAATTAGTGTTATTACTCCTCCTGGAGGCTCGTGAATTAATCGTGTGATTTGCAGGGATGATGGGCAGCTTATTGTTCATCCTAGCCATATCCCTGGTGATATGTGCCGTTGGGGTGACAGGGGATTACTCCAGCTCAGAGACATCGGGATCAAATCCGTGTTTTAGCAAATTAAAATGTCACGAGTGCATACGAACATCCACTTGTGCCTGGTGTGCACAACCGGTAAGTCCTTGATAATCATTGATAATTCATGAACTATATACGAATGTTCTGCCAAAAAAATGCAAAAATTTCTCGATCCCCTTCCAATCGTAAGATAACCTCAAAAAAATCAGTGGAAAAATGACTTGGTTCACTTTTTCCCTGAGCTTTACCTTTGAATTCTCAAGTAAAAATTAATTCTTCACTCTCCCCTCGCCCAGAATTTCTCGGAGAACCGCTGTTTCCGTCCGAATCAGAACCCGAAGATCCTGGAAGCCTGCTCTGAAGAATTCACGATAAATCCCGACAATGTCTTCAGCATGATTCGCTACAAGAACCTGACGAAAGGGGGTTTTATTGCTGGTGGCTCTGGAGGTTCGTCGAGCGGTGGTTCCATATCAGAGTCCAGCTCCTCCTGGTCCTCCTCCTCGTCCTCCGTATCCTCCTCCTCATCATCATCATCATCATCTTCCTCATCCTCAAAACAGGAAGCAGTTCAGCTCTGGCCGCAGGAAGTAAACCTGAAGCTCCGGATAAACGAAGCCTACAGAATGACCTTCTCCTATTCTCAAGCAGAGGACTACCCAGTGGACCTCTACTACCTCATGGACCTCTCGAAGTCCATGGAGGACGATCAGAAGAAGTTGTCGGCGCTGGGTCAACTGTTGGTCTCTGAGATGAGTAAAATCACTAGCAATTTTCGTCTGGGCTTCGGTAGCTTCGTCGACAAAGTGGTTATGCCATATGTCAACACCATGCCCAAGTCCTTGATCGCTCCCTGTAAAGATTGCGCTGCCCCTTACGGCTACAGGAACGTGATGACCTTGTCCACAGACACGAGTGCCTTCGCGAGTCTTGTGAGCAATGCAGAGGTCTCCGGAAATCTAGACGCCCCCGAGGGAGGCTTCGATGCGATTATGCAGGCAATTGTCTGCAGGCGTGAGATCGGTTGGCGTGAAAAAGCAAGACGACTGTTGGTCTTCTCGACAGATGCTGGCTTTCACTATGCGGGAGATGGAAAACTCGGTGGCATTATCAAGCCCAACGACGGTGAGTGTCACCTGGACAGAACAGGCCTTTACACTCACTCATCCGTTCAAGACTACCCCAGTATCTCCCAGATAAACCTCAAAGTGAAGCAGAACGCGATAAACATCATCTGGGCAGTGACAGAAGAGCAGATAGGAATCTACAAGCGTCTCACGAAGCACGTTGAAGGTTCCTTCGCTGGAAAGCTCCTCAACGACTCCAGCAATATAGTCTCCCTGATTCGTGAGCAGTACGACAAGATCTCGAGTTCAGTCGAGATGAAGGACACTGCCAGCAGCATGATCAAGGTCCGGTACTATTCCAAATGCCTGGGGGGACCAGAGATAGAGACATCAAAGTGCGATGGCTTGAAAGTTGGAAATGTCGTCCATTTCACAGCGGTGATAGAAGTCGTTGCCTGCCCAACAAACAGAACCCAGTGGAAGCAGACCTTCGAGATCTACCCAGTGGGCATCAATGAGACTTTGACAGTGAACCTCGAGATGATCTGCGACTGCGAGTGTGAACATTCAGGGCCAATGTACCAGCCAAGATCTTCATCTTGCAATGGCAGAGGTACCCTGGCTTGTGGCATCTGTGATTGTGACGATGGAGTCTTTGGAAACGCTTGTCAATGCTCGAAACACGATAATACTCCTCATTACGTTAATGAGACTAATGCTTGCCGGCCAGACGACTCCAAGCCCGACTGCTCTGGTCGAGGTGACTGCGAGTGTGGTCAATGCATATGCCACAGGCGAGGGGACTCGGGAGAGGTGTTCTCAGGTCGTTACTGCGAGTGCGATAATTTCTCCTGCGAAAGGAACAAGGGAATTCTGTGTTCTGGGCATGGAAGGTGTGAATGTGGTAATTGCGCCTGTGATCCTGGCTGGGAGGGGGACAGCTGTAGCTGCAAGACCTCCAAGGAGACCTGCATGGCCCCCAACTCTGGAAAATACTGCTCTGATCACGGGGATTGCATATGTGGAGAGTGCAAGTGCCATCAGGAGGGGGACATCAGGTACTCGGGGAAGTACTGCAACAAATGTCCCTCTTGTGCCAGCCTCTGCGAGGAACTGAGACCCTGTGTCCAGTGTGTGGTACATGAGACTGGAAACATGACGAAAGAGGAGTGCTACAGTGTCTGCAACGTCACGAAGGGGTACAAAAATATTTATGGGGTCGAGACTGTTCAAATTGATATTGATAAGGATGAGGAGGCCTGCATGTTCATCGACGAACAGGACTGCAAAAATCATTTCAAGTATTATTATAATGAGGAGAACTGTTTGATCATCGAAGCGCAGAAGGAGAGGGAATGCCCTCCTACGATTTTTGTGCCTGGAATTATTTTAGGTGTTATTGCTGCTATTGTTCTGATTGGGCTGGCTTTCTTGCTGCTTTGGAAAATGGTCACCACTATCCACGACAGGAGGGAGTTCGCCAAGTTCGAGAAGGAGAGGATGATGGCGAAGTGGGACACGGTGAGTGAATATTTCGTTTTAGTCAGCATCTCTTTGTTTTTGTCGTAAAATAAATGATTTGTTGGTGTATGCAGGGGGAGAATCCAATCTACAAGCAAGCCACCTCGACATTCAAGAATCCAACTTATGCTGGCAAGTGAAGAGGGAGAAATTAATGTATTAGTATGGAACATTGAAACAAAGAAAATAATTATTGGAATTTTCCAATTCGAGTGAAGAATCTTTAACTGTGTGACGAGTTGATTGCACAACTGTTAGTCTTATTTTACAAAAACAAAACGAAAACAAAAATACTATTTAAACGTTACGATGATTAATCTAACTAACGTAATAACTAGGGATAACTGTTTTATTTTTACGTTAAATTTACTGCCATATTACTTAGACTATATGTAAGTCTAGGAGATATGAGAAGAAGAGAAGGATTTTTTTTCCTCGTCAGGGCACGGAATCTTTGGTTCACACTTAATTATTAGTTATTTAATCTCTATTAGTTGTTAAGACATTCATTCGATTATTTTGTGCCGTGATTTTTCTTCTCATTTTATTGAACATAAAGTGCCTTCAAATACTAGATAATTGTACATCGTATTGAGTGGTTTTTCGTTAGGTCAATTATTGGGCACATGAATTGAATGCAATTGTTCACAGCCGAAGCGGGCATTAGAACTGCATTTCGTCCTTTATTTTCGTATTGTTCATCGTCAGCAATGTAATCGCGGACACATTTGACTGATTAATCACGAATAACTGTCCAATCCAAATTGTATCTTCCGAAATAACGTACACTAGAGTTACTTATCATGCATCTTCCAAAATCATCGTCATTATTTAGAATTAATGATATTTTTTAAACAAACAGACATCAAAATATGCATTTTACGATATTACAATTTTATACTTTACAAACTTCAGCTACTTGTCACGTGTTTTTTTAACTGAATGAATCATTTGTGAATTAATGTCAATATTTGTCAATTTACCGCGAGATTAGTGAAAAAAATCTGATTACGGCATCTACAATCTGTTGATTTTAAATGAAAAAAACCGAAGAGAGTGCAATCATGATTGATTACATGGAAAAATATATTTATATTAACAGAAAAATTATGTGCTTTATTTATGATCCAAATAAAGTGTCTTTTCTTATCGAAATCGTTGGAATTCCCCATCACCTCCGTACGAATTTTTTATTTCCCTCAGCAGACAGAGGTTAAACGGATTTCATACAAAAAAAAACAATTCAACCAAGGATTTAATTTTTAATTCTTTTATTGACATGGGAGATGTTACATGGACGTATGATGGAATGCACGTTATTAAAGATCGACAGTACATCGTCAACTAAGTTTCAACAGAAAAAAGGAAAAATTTGCACTGGAACTCTAACAACGCAAACTATAATAATCACATATAAACTACAGTAGTCTTGTGGATTTCTGATGTACAATCCCTCTCACTTCAATTAATTTCCAATACAAAACGCTACAATCACAGCTGCGACTGCTAATTATTCCTCATTTCGGTAGAACATTGAAATGATTACTGAGACTAATGAAAAAATCGTGCGATTTGCCCTGTGTCTCTCACAAAAGGAACAAATACTCTCTCTTATTCTATCGGGGTATATATTTAAGATCGTCACAACCATTCGTATCAATACGAGTAATCAATTTGTCTCATGTTTCAATTCGAATAATGCTGACACAACTGTTGATTTGAACTGCTCAATGATCTTGAGTATTGTACGAATGATTAGTGACATCAATTGGCTATTCTCGGCAGTTCGAAACCCAGAAAAAAAAATCATCCGGATGAAATGAAAAGTAGTAGCGATTTACATCGCAACTGACGAATGAAAAATGAATGAATCGAACCTAGGCAATTTTCTCTACTGTTCCATACAAAATACTAATTGAGTACCGTTTTACAATTGCTATTTTCACTGGTATAATACTCCTACTATCTCCTTAGTCATCATAAAATGCAGACATGAATAGCATTTGAGTAATTCCATTGTAAAATTTCACTCTTCCCCCCCACCAACAACTAGTCAATGATTTTAGTACATTTACCCCTAAAATTATTGTTCCGAACTTTGATTCACCATTCAAAAAGTGAATTTTGTCAATGCAATACTCAAGGGAAGCCTTAAAATTATAGAAAATAAACGTCGTAAGTCACTAACGTCTTGAATTCAAATCATCAATGAATTGGTAAACCGGTTTAGGTCGACTCAGTTGTTCGATGAATTTTCTACGAATATCTCCGAATCTACGGCGAAAAGCAAAATTTTTCTCTACAATGAATATTGGAGGAAACATTTTTCATGCTCCTTAGAGCCCGAGATATTCTTAGAAAACCCACAGACAATCTGAACAGATTCAAGTCGGTTAACAACATTACTGCTGAAATAAAAAAAAAATACTGGAAGTTTACGGGGAGAAGTAGCTGCCACTGGTCAACCACAGATCTAAATTGAGATTCAAGGTGATTTGGGATGGGGGATTTAATGGATAAACAGTTTTATTATTCTATACGTCCTCGGTACGATAGAAAAATATACGAAATAATTCACCGATTGTGTAATACCTCGATAGCTTCATCACTATTCCCGTCCAATTATTAATTTTCCAAGCCCAACCCATAGTTTTTCATTTTCTTTAGCATCTCCTATACAAAAAAAATGAAATAAAAAACCATCGCAACTCAACGTAATTCTATGTGTCTTTTGGTGCGAATCAATGATAGTTACATATAATGCAATAATTCTAATATAATAGCTGCTCTTGTGTTGTCACTTTCTCTCGAAAATCTAACACTAACTCATATAATATATTCTATATATATTCAATGATTCAATATATTAAATAGTCCTTTATCATTAATCTAGTCTAGAAATGGCGTGCCAAAGAAAACTTGTTATCAAAATTCAATATAAATATTAAATGATAATCGACGTAAGCGTGTTCTCACAGAAAAAGCAACATTCAGCGACACTCAGTTAACGAATGAATATTTTAATTTGCCGTTGCTTATCTCATTCTCTGATATTTCAATATGAAAAGTCTTGCTCATTACTTTTATCATGATAATTTTGTGAAAAATTATTACGTCAATGGTTGAGGATCGGGCCGGCAATACGTGTTTTTACCTCAATTTTACTGCAATAATTTAATGATTAATTCTTTTAATTTGTGGTACACGTAATCGCTGTCGTCCTCGCTCAGTTGAGAATTTATATACGTTATCATAAATTCAATATTAATAGCAGTCAATAAAATCTTTAGTATATTAAATTTTTTTTTATATTTGTCTCGAGCACATCAATAATGCTGACATTACTGATCATTTCGCCTCACCAAATATTTGAACATAATAAGAAATAATTTAATTTCAGTCGAAGGAGCCCAGTCAACTCATTTCTTTTAACTTTCATATTAAATAGGAAAAAACGTAACGCACGTTACCCTGTTTAAGCTAATTAATCTAGGCCGAATAATGACGAAAAAACGGTTGAAATAATTAATGTACAGTCACTCAGGCTGAATGATTTAACTCAATCGGATTGTTTCTTCTTCCGATTGGGATGAATTATTCACCTGGCTGATGTTTATAATTTTAAGGCTTCGAAAAAAGCATCTGGTGATGCGATAATATTCTCTAACACGATTTTAGCTCTCACAAATTATTTTCTCATTGTAAATAGCCCGCTAAGAAAAAACATCTAATGCCTTTGGGTTTTATAATAAATGTGGGAAAATTCTTGGGATTCAATGATGGATGGAATAATCTTCTGAATTGTTAATGAAAAATAAACAGTCAATAAACTGTTGTTTTTCGTTAGACAAAATACTTGTTGAGTCGTTGATGAACGATATGTCGTGAGAATTGGAGATTTCAGTTGAAAATCATGAAATTCACGAGTCTTTGTGATTTTAAGATTGTAAAATTGTGAGATTTTGAAGTTGAATTCAGTCAATTTTGCCACTCAGATGATATATAAAACCCAAAACCCAAAAAATTCTAATTGGCAGTAAGAAGTGGACATTGCGCCCGGCGCAAGGTGTATTATTCTTTTTTAATTAGCTGCATTGTCGGCAGGCATGAGTGTCCCTGTCATGGACATGAATATTGATGATTCAACACACTGGGTTTTTAGTCTCGTTAGACGTACGTGGCCATTGAGCCGGTTTGAAGGGATGGAGTTCCATCGGGTCGGTTCTTCGGTCCGTATTGCCCGATAAATGATCCGTCTTCGGTGAAACGTCCTGTGAAATTCAGAAATAAAAATTGCAATTTCTCTTCACTTTTCCATCCAGCGATGAATTGACAACAAATTTGTCAATATGCAATTATTTTACTGATGAGGCGTGGGGTTCACATATATATTTTTCTTAATATTTCATGAGATACAAAATAAGAAATTAATCTTCGTTATATTTTTGATCTCCCAAAGTATTACGACAACCCCCTGAAAGTCTTAATCAATTACCTTATCACATACCTCAAACCAATGTTGCGAATGCCTGAGAATTGGGCTCCGGTTTCTTCTGTCTCCCGTACTGACCAATGAACGATCCATCTTCGTTCATGCCCTCTGTTACATTACAACGTAACGAAACGAAAAACAAAAAAAAACATGAACAAAAAATAATAATGGATGAATAAACGATGAGATGATACCGACAAAAGTATAATCGATATAATAATCCAGATGTCATAGCGGAACGAGCAATAACCGGGGATGAGCATGAATATAAATCAAATATACAAGGGTGAGATGTAATCAGTGAGATGTATAGTGTAAGGGGCTTTCTGGCAACTATTAAAAAAACTCTACCCCAAAAAGCGTGAGATCAAGATTAAAAGTCGGGGAGACTTACCAGTGTCACCCTCCCCGTACTCTGCCATGGAGTCAGTGTCCGACTCCGGATGTTTTCCATCCTGATGAGACGATGACGCGATCGAGGCACGACCCCCCGCCGATTTAGTGTCCAGGGGCTGTGAATATTCATGGAATCCACCCTCGTCTGGATAGTCACCCCTTCCAGCCGCAAGTTCGCGTTCGTGCACGGCATATTTGCCACCACGATTGCGTTTTATCACGCATACAATAATCAGCACCATTAGGAGGAATGCTATAGCCAGCATCATGCCTTAACAATCGAGTTTATTGATTAAAACACAAAGAACGAGAGGATTGGTGAAATTTACCGAAAATGGATTTGCTCCGCGAATAAAAAATTCAAGATCAGTCCTCCAGCTGACGGTGGAACGTAAAAAAAAATCATGAACTCACCAATAAACCATCCTGCGGTGGCCACATTCTCCTTAGGCTGAATAATAGGCCCCTCACTGCTGGTCTCGACCAGCTGCCACTTGCTGGGTGTCATGTATTTCCCATCAACTGCAACGACTTGCATTTCATACGTCTCTCCACTCTGCAGTCCTCTGATTTCAATTTCATTGTTCAAGTACTCAGGTTCAGTGCGATCCTCGACAGCCTGATTCGGTTGTTTGTAATTAACAAAGAAGCTGCTACCAGGGTATCCCCCCCTATCAGGCAGCCAAATGACCTTGACATTGGCGAGACCATTCTCTTTAGGAATGGTCTCCCACCTGAATGTGGGAACATCAGGTGTCATAGACTCCCTGGTACTCTCCTCGACATAGAAATCGACTCCCTCTCCAGCACTGGTAGTTGCCCTGACGTGGACTCTATACTTGGTCTCTTGCCTGAGTCCAGCGATCTTAGCAGAATCAGCCTCTGGATGCATCACTCTGGGCTCCCTCTCCACGAGAGGTCCCACCTCAGTCCCATTGATAATTTCGTAATAAATCCTGTAACCAGTGAGTCTACCATTGGGCTCAATCGGCTTGGTCCACCTCAGCATCATGGCACTGGAGCCCATGGGATAGGCATCAAGACTGAGAACAGTTCCCGGTACCCCCTCTGGAGTATCAAAGCTCAGTGTCTCCGAGGGAGGTCCATTAAATCGCCCATTGAAAACAAACATTCTCACATAATTTTTGCTGAAGGGAACGAACTTGTCGATTGCAGCTCGAGTGATGCCTGCCCCCTCCAGAGTAATCTCTCTCATGCCATCCTCTCCATCCCTCTCTGTCCACGTCTGCACTTTGTACCCCTTGAGCTCTCCCCTGACAGACTCCAAAGGCACTCGAGACCAAGACAAAACAGCAGTTGTACTCGACCTAACTTCTTCAACCGTAAAATTCCCAGGTGCTGTAGTCGGCTGATCTTCTCCGGAGTATCCCATAACTATGTCAGGAACTACTCTAGACTCTCCAATTTCATTCTGCGCTACCACTTTGATTTGATACCTCTGATAAGTCGGCTGATTGTCCACCTCGAGTCTGTTGGTCCTCCAGTTATTGATCTCCACCTTTGTCCACTCTTGACCGGGAACATCGCGTCTGTAGTACACTTTGTAAATAAACTTGGGTGCATGATGCTCGATCTGGGGCATGACAGTCCAGCTGATAACGAGGTTCTGCGGAGTTGTTCCATTCCCCATAACGTTGGAGGGATTCTTGTGAGGGATGTCAGGCTGAGTCCTGCAGACTGTCGAGGGAGTTGACGGTTGTGAGGCCCCTATTTTATTCCAGGCGATGACCCTGAATGTGTAATTGGCCCAGGGGGACATATCGATGCCCGCGGTTCGTTCGCTGGGTGCGATATTATCGCGAACAGTCTCCCAGATGTCCGGTGTAAACGAAGTATTATACTGAACCTGATAACGCAATATAGGTGCTTGATTGTCCCTCCTCGGTGTCCAGGTGATTCTCGCCTGACGCTCGTAGCACTCGTTGCTCGACAAAACAGGCGCATCAGGTACATCTTGAACTGTCAAATTGGCATTTGCCTTCTGCTCGTCGAGCTCAGTGAAAGCCCGACAGGAGTAAACCCCTGAGTCTGATTCGACAGTCTTCGTAATGGAAAGAGAGGAGTCGCTGGTGACGATGAACCTCGGCTCGACATCTGTATCGATCGTCTCGTCGTCCTTCAGCCACTCTATCTCCAGAGTCAAACTGGAGTCAGCTACTGCAATACACCTAAACATCGCTGTCTCTCCAGCAGCTGTTTCATAATCCTTCGGTTTCTTCATAATTCTTGTGTGCTCCTTCACCACTAGATTCGCTGACGCATCGATTTGACCGAATTTATTCTGGGCATGACAAGTGTAAGTGCCTGCGTCCCCAAACTGAACGTTCGATATCTGAAGATCACCAGTGCTCAGGACTTTGTATCGCTCTCCACTGACTTCCTCTCCCCCCTTTAGCCACTTGATCGTGGGTTTCGGCGCCCCGATGACATGGCATGTCATCTGCACAGTGGTACCATCCACTGTGGCCTCGTTCATCGGTGGATCCGTCATCTCCGGCTCGAGGGCGAGAACATTGACGTAGACGTCCTTGTAGACATATCCCAGGGAATTAGTTGCATTGCAGCCGTAATTTCCTGTGTCCTTCTTCGTCAGTCCTTCGATGATAATCCTCGTTTCAGTGACTCTACGACGGGGATTCGCCGGCGCCTCGGTGATAGGCCGGCCATTGTGAATCCACTCTATCTTGGGTTGAGGTACACCAGATGCTTCGCACCTGAACTCAACTGTCTCGTCCTCAGCTGCTGTGTGGATCTCCGGTTCTGCCGTGAAGTAGGGAACAGCGACAACTTTCAAGTCTATCGAGTGAGTGCCAGGCTTGCCGACACCGTTGAAGGCCTCGCAGCTGTATGAGCCCTCGTCGTCAAAGTTGACGTGTTTAATGATCAATGATTTACCGTAATTTCCGTGATTAACCCGATCGTTTGGCTTTATTCGGACTCCATTTTTCATCCAAACGGTTTCAGGAAGGGGCGTACCCCCAAAGATACAGAATAACTCCACTTTCTTTCCCCTGAGGGCCACTTCATTCGGCTTCGAGAGGTACTGAACCACCGGCTGGCGCTTGTTGTGAGATGCTGAAGCACCTGTTGAGATGACATTGAGGAGAAATCGATTCCCCAATTTGTATTCTTTTCGGTGGACCGAAGTGGCAGCACACGCGTAGTAAAAATCGTCGGAGGCATCGTCTCGAGTGACGTTGGAGAACCAGAGGTTTCCCTCCGGGTCGAGAGTCATGCGGGAATTGTTGATGGATTTTATTATTCCCGTAGTGTCCTGAATGAGCCAGTAGACGTTGGGCTTCGGCCAACCCTCCGGAGGTTGACAGGCCAGCTGGAAGGGCGAACCCTCCTGGGCTGTCAGGGTCATTGGATCCTCGTCTTTGAAGGAGCTCAGCACGGCCTTCCGGACGAAGACAGAGTTGGAGGTCGCTATTCCCCATTCGTTCTCCGCGAAACATTGGTACTGACCGAGATCCTCGTCACGAGGACGCGCTATCACGAGTGTACCGCGACCTGGTTGCTGGATTATTCGGTCTTTGTAGGATCTACTCTCGAATTTCTTGCCATTTTTTATCCAGCGATAGCTGTGGGGAAACGGGAGTAGGTGAAATACCTAATTGTTCGTAATTGTCGGCAAATAAAGAGTGAGGAGATTACGTGAAAATAATTTTAAATTAAAAAATTGAATCATCTTTTTGTGGCCTGATTTACTTTCACCCATTTCATTCGTTCCGCGATTAATGAATCAAAAAGTCTCGAGGATTTAAAAACGCTGGGGCGTGGTAATTTCATATGCCCCCCGTGGGGGAGTTAGAGAGGGGAAGGGCTTCTATATGAGGTCATCCAACTGATTAATCCCAGTTGTGTCTTACTGCACAACTCCAGCCAACTCGAGCGTTCATTCTGATAGCTCAACTGCATTAACAATCCTCACCGCGATTCAAATTATGACTGATGATGACGAAATAAAGGAAATGGACTTACGTTGGGGCCGGCTCGCCTTCCGCCTCGCACTCAATTAGAAAAGGTTTGTCGTTCTCGTTGAGTTTAGCCTGGGCCACTTGAAAGAGTAGCTCGTCAGTCGGTGGTTGTTTTGATATCCTTGGCGGGGATTGAACTAGAATTGACAGTTCATTGTGATATTTGTTCTTTAGTTCGAAGAGTTCATACATCAAACAGTTAATTCTATAACTTATCTATAGAAATTACACTCAATGGAAAGATAATGGGAGATTAATTTAAATCAGACAGTACCACACTTGTTAAGAAAATTAATTATGAAAATCAACACGTGGGAAAAATCTAAAAATAAAAAATTCTGTTAAAAAATTGTACAACTTATCCTTCTCAAAAAATACTCATTTGCGGAATAACTTTCTAGATATTGATTTTTCTGAATAAGTTATTCTGCTGGAATTTTTCAACAGCATTTTGATAGATTTTTCTAATAATATTTTCATAAGTAAGCAATGAGATTCAAACAATTATATGATTGAATGAGACAACTGTTTAATGATTATCGATTGGAGACTTAGTGAGCCGGGTTGATGATTCATAGCAACACTAGATGGATCTAATGAATTTAGATTAATAAGTGACACGAAAAAAGCCAAAAATTGTTAAAATCTACGTGTCTGTCATCGATAGTCTCATCACCTTGGAAATAACCCGGAAATCGAACTATAGAACCCAGAAAAAAACAAAATAGCCATTAAAATATGTACCACAGGTGCATATTATTAACGTAATTACACCATTCACCAAATAATCAATTTTTAGCTGAAAAAAAATACTATTGAGTCGATCTCTCACTTTTTTTTTCTCACGACCATCTAAACTACATAAATTCATTCCAAGTTTATCCACTCACTTGAGGCCGACGCGTATAGCGCCGATGCTACAACAATAAATAATGAACACCTCATGGTCACGGTCTCTCAGCTATTTGCTCTGCAACAACAAAATCATAAATAATTCTTTACTTTGATGAGTGCGGAGGATGTATGTGTGAATATCACTGAGCACATTCAATCGCCCTTTCGGACCGTTCGCGACCTTTTCTGCTCTTTAAACTCCCACCCGCCCGTCCTTCGATTAAACATTTCTTCGCATTTCCGGTTTCTTCGAACATCAAGACAGATGATTGTTTTGGCTCGGCGGTTACCACTGGAGACGACTTGAGAGGCTATCAAATGTAAAGTACTGAATTTTTTGACGGAAATTTCCGGTATATACATCATCATTGTTATTGAAAGATTGTTCCAAACTCTATGAGATGACTAGAAGTCAGTAAGATTTGGATTTAGAATTCATGCTTTTTTACTAAAAAATCGAGAGAGTTATTTTACAATGAACTGTTAGCACAAAACGGTGGTTTACTGTGATCGCTAAATCTTTTATGGTAATCTTTATGGATTTTTTCGCATACAAAATGTGGTATCTACTAAAAAAAGACCAAGAATAGCAACACCAGACAACTCAGATGTGCGAATGTCATCACCGTCAAAGATAGACATGAATTAATATTTCTCTTGGATTCTGAGATTTCAATCCTAGCTCTGTTTTCTGCAGCTCTAATTCAGATGATGGAAATTAATTCTGATGGGAGTGTACTCTTTATGATTTCAGAAGAATTCCATTTCTTTGGCAGAACATACAGATAAGTCTGTAAAGACATGTATGTCTAAATTCCACTCCTCCCAAGACACCTCCAACAATTCTCTACTCTTCTCCTTCGGGGAGCCCTCAAAACTCCCCCTCGGTGGAATTCCTGTGATCGCACCCTCTTTACGGCATTCCCCAAAAATTCTAAGGACTGAAAAAGGTCTCGCAACCCCAATCAGGTCTCAAAAAAAAATTCACGATATCCTCATAGCACTAGATTGAACTGCACTGACCGAAAAAATCATAAAACATTTTCAAAGCTTCCAGTTTTTTTTCTGATAATGTAAATAAATTGTTCAGCAGCTCTAATTCTGAATTACGTCTTTAGAAAAGAGATACAAAGAGATTTTTAACGATTCCTGCCCCCCAAAGGCGCCCTAAAAAAATCTGTATCTCCCATTGCCCCGGGCCCCCCCAAAAACTCACCCTCGACAGAGTTTCCGTGTTCTCACCCCCTAAGGTAAGTCCCGAGAATTCTCAACGACTGAAAAATCTCTCACACCATTATCCAATAAATCCCAGAACAAAATTTACGATATCCTCATTGACAATTACTCGTACACCGTACATATCCCCCGAGGATTGTGTAATTGACGCTCGCACGCGCACTGCGAAACAGGTAGCCCCTGGATGATATCACCGGGTCTACGAGCCTTGGAAATATATGACAACACCATTTAAAAATAGCAATAACCCCCTTAATAGCCCCTGCCCCTGGCAAAACCCCGTCAGTGACCCCGAAGCCCTCAACAACAATCAAAGAAGCCAACTAAAACAACAAAATGCGAGGGGATTGATTCGGGCTTGGCGAATAGAACGGGCACACCCGAAGGGGAAGCATTGATCGCCCCCAACACTTGTCACATATTCACCACAAAAATAATAAATCAGCAATTGAATAAACTCCACCAATAATCCTAGCACTCACCGTTTCGTTGCTAATTAATATCGACTAAAAAAAAGTTAATGCACTCGAGTGTCAGTTTATCACCAAGGCATTTCTCAAAAAACCACTGTCTCGCCATTCAATACCGTACGGTATCCCGTACTACATCTACATGAACAGCACTGTGCATGAACCAACGCCATGCAGGCGCCTTTTACGATGCTCCCACCACCAAATAAATGAAGGCCACCCATTGGTGGAGACCTACGAGCGTCACTATTTCCATTCAAAAGGCAACAGTAGTCAAGCCCGATACTATTTCGTCCAGGGTCCTTTATTGGAACACCTTGGTGTGATTTATCACCCCGATTTTATTTTTTCTATCGGAAAACAATTCAAAACGATTTTGAGGTTATGGGTCGTTTCAAGAGACGACATTTGGACACACAAATTTTACCTCCCACCGTTTTCTTGACCGGTTCTAAGGCCAATCAATAGTTAATTTGGACATGAAAATTTATTTAATAAAAAATACAAAGCTCTGTTGAATCCTTGTGGGCAGGGACAGTCTCAGAAAAATATTGGAAGTGGCTCGACTTCATTTCTTACTGATGTTAAAAACTGTAAAAACATTATTGGGCTTCTTATGCCTTCGACCATAAATTCCTCTCTAGTTCTAGTAGATACTTAGCAAAGAAAATCTATTTCAACCGAATCTCACGGTTTTTTGGGAAAAGTGCACTCGATTGTTTGGATTTTCTCGAGGAGAAATTCGACGGTCGAGTGGAGTATTTGAATAGATGACGACTCACCGGGGGAGACATTTGGCAGATGTTTTGGCCCTTCTTCTCCTCGCATTTAAGCTCCACAAAGATCTTTTTGACGAAGAATAAATCTGTTGGATATTGAGGCATGAAATATGATCGAAAAATGTACTTCTGTCTAGCCCATACAATTCCATATCCAATTGTAAAATCAATTACATCGAAGGTCTCTATTTTTGATCGGCCCAAACAAAGATGGAGTTTCATATGTAGATAGCCCCCAGTGGATTTCTCTTCGCAAAAGGAACCGATTCCATCATTTGTACTGGGTTTGTACCCGTTTGTATTGAGTTTGAAATGTCTCATTAGTTTCTCATAAAAATGACTTACTGTTACACAACCCCAAACACCATCACGACTCATCTGTGTGTAGTGTGGGGCCATACCGCTGCATCCAATGAAGCAACTCCCATCGGATTGTCATTGCACTTGGCCTGTCATAAACAAACTCTTAAAGCCAGTGAAGGCTTCCCCATCTTTGTGAATAATTTGTTCGATTAATTGAAAGCAAGTGTAGTGGTGAGATGCACAAACCACACGAAATCAGGCTTCATGGATCGTAACCTAACCTCAACAATGCTGAGAATCTGAGGAATTGCGTTGATCCGAGTACGAATAATTGATAAGTAAGTAATTATCCCAGTGAATTTTCTCTTTTTTTGTCTCCTTGGGTTTTTTTTTGTAACTGGCAAGTCGTGGGAAATGAACATTATCTAGGTTTGTTTATTAATGTATAGACATTTGAACCGGATACATTAGACAGTGGTAAATATATTAGAGCATTCGGAATTAGGAATAATGCGAATAGAGAGAAGAATTTGTCCTTCGAGGACTGGGAAATGCTGATAAATAGTACCGATGATTGACCACGAGGGACGTTGTGTAGGATGACACATCTCTGATTACATTAACACCAAAATAAATATGAAACATTCAGTTAAAGGTCATGAGGCGTTGAAAAAGTAACTGTAATGTCAATAGAATTCTTCAAAGATACGAAGTTGACTGATTTATTCCTTGGGTTTCTGTCTGTGGAATTTTTATTTTCCATTCCCCTAGAGAAGCCGGAGATGAGGACTAAGGAAAATATTCGGGAAATTAATAATTCAACTAGAGTGTCAGGGGAATTGAATCCATTGTCGCGTTTGAAGACTGAATATCAATCTGCTCTATCATTTTTCTTATTACCGTGAGTCTTAGAATACCATTTTTCAATATACTTCGTTCTAGTAAATCACTTTGACTTTAATTCCGCAAAATTTCTTGAAATTTATCACGAACCCCATAAGAGTCCAGTGAGTCAGAATTTAATCAATTAATCACTGAACAGTCGTCCGCATCAAAATGTCGACGACCCTAGTCCAGTCGTTCGTCCAGCGGCTGAAGGTCCGCCACGAGGATGCCCGCAACAAAGCAGCCCGTGATCTCTGTCACTACATAAAAACCGAGCTTCGGGAGACATCCCAAGAGGAGATTACATCCTTCATGGACGAGTTCAATCACCACATCTTCGAGATGGTCTCTGGCTCTGACATGAATGAGAAGAAGGGAGGGATCCTCGCGATAGTCTGCCTGATAGGTGCAGATGTGGGCAACATAAACACTCGAACAATTCGCTTTGCCAATTACCTCAGAAATTTGTTGCCTTCCTCGGACGTGGGGGTGATGGAGCTAGCTGCTAAAACAGTTGGCAAACTAGCCCTGGTATCAGGCACTTACACAGCCGAGTACGTGGAATTCGAAGTAAAGAGGGCATTCGAATGGCTAGGAGGCGATAGAAACGAAGGCAAACGCCATGCAGCTGTCCTGGTTCTCCGAGAGCTGGCGGTATCGATGCCGACCTACTTTTTCCAACAAGTGACACCCTTCTTCGATCTCATCTTCAACGCAGTGAGAGACCCAAAGGCAGTCATCAGGGAGGGGGCAGGCGAGGCCTTGCGAGCTGCCCTCGTGGTGACAGCTCAGCGAGAAACAGCCAAACAAATGCACAAGTCCCAGTGGTATAAGCAATGCTACGACGAGATAATCGCTGGCTTCGAGGACATCTCCAGCAAGGAGCGAGGCTTCAATAGAGACGACAGGATTCATGGGTCACTCCTTGTGCTAAACGAGCTTCTCCGCTGCAGCAACGTTCAGTGGGAGAAGAAGTACGAGGACCTCATGGAGAGACTGAATTTATCCAATCCTCAGAATGATAACGACATCCTTGTTCTCATGCCTAGACTGAAGACAATCATCGTCTCCAAGTGGTCAGGCTGTGCTAATACATCAGCCACTGACGGAGCCTACAACGACATCATCGACAGCACTGCGAGCAATCGGGGGAATACAGCCAATGCGAGTAAATCTACTGCTCAGTACTCCCAGCAGTGCTTGTATCTAGTCCACGAGTCGGCTGTATGCAGGCAACTCATGCAGGAGAGGCTAGATGATGTTTACATGGATGTCTTGAACCAGAGGCTGTCGAAAAGTCCTCACATTCAGCACGCCCTGATGACCCTGCTGCCTAGACTTGTCGCATTTAACACTGACAAATTCACAAAGGAACATCTCCGGGATACTTTGAATTATTTGCTGGTCGTGCTGAGAGGCAGGGAGAAAGACCGCTACGCTGCCTTCATGACCATTGGGCTCATCTCGGTGGCTGTCGGGGACTCTATCAAACCGTATCTCCCTAAGATCATGGATGTCATCAAGAGCAGTTTGCCGTCTAAGGAGACGCCTAATAAGAAGAAGGGGGCACCGCTGGAGCCGGCGGTTTTCATTTGCATCACCCTTCTGGCGCATGCTGTGAAACAGGCCATCAGTACTGATGCCAAGGATTTGCTGGAGTCTATGCTGGCAACGGGGTTGAGTCCCATTTTAACGACTTCTCTCAGGGAATTGGCGCATAATGTACCCTCGCTCAAAACAGATATCTCGCAAGGACTCTTGAGGATGCTTTCACAGGTGGGAAATTTTTTCTGACATCATTTTTGATTGATTTAATAAATTTATTTATCAAAACAATTATTCATATAAAAATTTGGTCGTACCTAAAATTGAAATACTGAATATGTTCTTTTTTACGAAGCTCGCGAAAATTCTCTTCCCTCTTCATTAAAAATCTTTTCGATATTTAATTACAATCATTCATATGTTAGGTCTTAATGCACAAACCACTTCGTCATCCGGGTGCTCCCTGGACGGCGACGAGTCCAAGTGGCATTCATGGTGCGCCTCCAACAGAGCCCACGGACGTTCCCTCAACAGTACTCGCCCTCCGAACCCTGGGAACCTTCAATTTCGATGGAAATCCTCTCCTTCAGTTTGTCCGGCGTTGCGCAGACCACTTTCTCACATCAGAACAGCCCGACGTTCGTCTTGAGGCTGTTAGGACCTGTTCAAGACTCCTCAGACTGGCCCTTAGCCAACCGGGACCCACAGTAACCAACACAGTCTCCGCAGTTCTGGGCAAACTTCTCGTCGTGGGCATTACTGACACCGACCCAGATGTCCGGATTTCTGTACTGGCGTCCCTGGATCAGTCCTTCGACATTCACCTGGCCCAAGCCGAGAGCCTCTCAGCTCTCTTCGTTGCGATGAACGATGAAATGTTTGAAATTAGGGAACTTGCCATCAGGACAATTGGCAGATTGAGCACGATGAACCCGGCGTACGTGATGCCGTCTCTCAGGAAGACTCTTATACAATTTTTAACGGAACTGGAGCACTCGGGAATGGGGAGGAACAAGGAACAGGCAGCCAGGATGCTCGATCACCTAGTGGTCAGTGCTCCAAGGCTGATTCGTCCCTATATGAAGCCCATTCTGAAAGTTCTGGTCCCCAAACTGAAGGAGCCAGAGCCCAACCCAGGAGTCGTCCTGGCAATTCTTCGAGCTGTTGGAGACTTGGCTGAGGTAAATGGCTCAGAGATGCAGCAGTGGATGCCAGAGCTGCTGTCAATCCTCCTGGAGATGCTGGTGGATGCTAGTTCCCCTGAGAAAAGAGGGGTAGCCCTCTGGGTTCTTGGGCAGCTGGTGGGAAGCACTGGACACGTGGTGAAGCCCTACATGCAGTATCCGTCGCTGCTGGAAGTGTTAATCAATTTCCTGAAGACCGAGCAGCAGCCCATCATCAGAAGGGAGACTATTCGAGTTCTAGGCTTACTGGGGGCTCTGGATCCTTACAAACATAAAATGAACCTTGGCCAAATTGATTCGCAAGTGGACAATCAACTGACGTCTGTCACTGATACCAAGAGTGATATTGAAAATAATCAAGATCTAACTACTAGTGAAATGCTTGTCAACATGTCGTCTTCCAGTTTGGAGGAGTACTATCCAGCGATTGCCATTGCCACGTTAATGAGGATCATCAGGGATCCTACTCTATCTCAACATCATACGATGGTCGTTCAGGCTGTAACGTTTATCTTCAAAAGTTTGGGAATCAAATGTGTTCCTTACATCTCCCAGGTGATGCCTAGTTTTCTGAATGTCGTGAGAACTGCTGACGTAAATTTCAGGGAGTACCTGTTCCAACAGTTGGCGATTCTCATTGCCATCGTCAAACAGCACATCAGGAATTACCTCGACGATACCTTCAACCTGATCAAGGAATTCTGGACTATTAATAGTCCCCTTCAGAGTACCTTGATCCGTCTGGTGGAGCACATTGCAGTGGCTCTGGGTGCTGAATTCAAGATTTATCTCCCCCAGTTGATGCCTCAGATTCTGAGAGTATTAACTCACGATACGAGTAAAGATCGAAGTGTCACGGTGAAACTTCTCCTTGCTCTCCAGAAATTCGGCAATAATCTGGATAACTACCTTCACCTGGTGCTCCCACCCATTGTCAAACTCTTTCATGCATCTGACTGTCCAATAGCTGTCAATAGAGTCGCTTTGGAGACAGTGGATCACCTAGCAGATACTCTGGACTTCACGGATTTCGCTTCTCGAATTGTTCATCCCCTTGTTAGGACTCTTGATCAGTGCCCTGAGCTCAGGGTCACTGCGGTCGAGACCCTCTGTGCCCTGGTAATCCAATTGGGAAAGAAATATCAGATATTCATAACACTTGTCCAGAAAGTCATGACAAAGCACAAAATCGTCAATACTCAGTATGACATCCTTGTTGATAAGATTTTAACCGAGACATCGATGGCCGAGGGCGATGATTATCTTCTGATGAGACATAGGAATTCGAGGAACAAGAACAGAGACTTATCGTTGACCTCTTCAGACACGACGATGATCAAACGTCTACACGTCTCAGCTTCTAACCTCCAAAAGGCGTGGACAGCGACACGCAGGGTCTCCAAAGACGATTGGTTGGAGTGGTTGAGGTCGTTGTCAATAGGCCTCCTGAAGGAGTCTCCCTCACCAGCGTTGAGGTCCTGTTGGGCCCTGGCGCAGACTTATTCGCAATTACCAAGGGACCTGTTCAACGCAGCTTTCGTGTCTTGTTGGACAGAGTTGACTGACACGTATCGTGGGGAACTCATTCAGACTCTTCAGCAAGCTCTGATGGTACCGGACATTCCGGAGATTACTCAAACTATATTAAACCTCGCAGAGTTCATGGAGCACTGCGATAAAGGCCCACTCCCCCTTGATAACAAAATTCTCGGTGAACGAGCGATGCACTGTCGTGCCTACGCCAAAGCCCTCCACTACAAGGAAGATGAGTTCCACAAGAGCAGGAACAGCAGTGTCTTTGAGTCCCTCATCTCTATTAACAACAAGCTCCAGCAGAAGGAGGCGGCTGAGGGTCTCCTGGAGTACGTGATGAATCAGGACAACCAGCAGGACTTGAAGGTCCAGGTGCGCTGGTACGAGAAGCTCCACAACTGGGACAAAGCTCTGCACCTCTATAAGGAACGTCTGGAGATTGATTCGACGGATGTGGAGTCGACATTGGGAGAGATGCGATGTCTGGAAGCTCTGGGTGAATGGGGACAGCTGCACGAGGTGGCGACACGCCAGTGGTCTCACCAGATAGACGAGACGAAGCAGAGAATGGCGAGAATGGCTGCAGCTGCTGCCTGGGGACTGGGACAGTGGGAGAGCATGGAAAAATACGTGGGACTGGTGCCAAAGGACTCTCAAGACGGTGCTTTCTATCGAGCAGTTCTGGCGATTCACAATGACCAGTACAACGTGGCACATGAGCTTATAGATAGTGCTCGAGACCTCTTGGATACGGAATTAACGGCGATGGCTGGGGAGAGCTATCAGAGGGCTTATAATGCAATGGTGGAGGTCCAGAAGCTCGCTGAACTCGAGGAAGTGATCCAGTGGAAACTGGTACCAGAAAGACGCCAGACGATCAAATACATGTGGTGGCAGAGGCTCCAGGGGGGCCAGAGGATAGTCGAGGACTGGCAGAAGATTATTCAAGTGCATACACTCGTCGTATCCCCTCAGGACGACATGTACACATGGCTGAAGTATGCCAGCCTCTGCAGAAAGAGTGGTAGTCTACAATTGTGTCATAAAACTCTAGTCATGCTGCTGGGGATGGATCCATCGAAAACTCCTGATGATCCACTCCCTACTCAGCACCCTCAGGTGACCTTCGCCTACTGCAAACACATGTGGATGGCGAATAAAAGGGAAGAGGCTTACAATCAGCTGAAAATCTTTGTCCAGAACTCCCTCCAACCAACAGCAGTGACTGTCACTAGTCTTGTCAGCCAGTCGGACGAGGGAATTCATCAGCAGAGTCAGGAACAGGCAGAGGCACACAGACGACTTCTGGCGAGGTGTTATCTAAAACTTGGGGAGTGGATGGAGTCATTGAAAGGAATCAATGAGACCTCAATTCCTGCAGTCTTGTCCTACTACAGAGCTGCCACTGAACACGATCCCAGCTGGTACAAGGCCTGGCATGCATTTGCTTACACGAATTTTGAGACTGTGTTGTTTTACAAACATCAGCAGACTGAGAGTGGTGTGCAGGAGACTCGGGAGAGCAATGAGAGTGCTAATAATTCTCGTGTTTCTCTCTCAAACGCCCAGTACATCTCTCGCTTCACAGTACCAGCGGTGGATGGTTTCTTCAAATCTATAAATCTCTCTCACGGGAACTCCCTTCAGGACACTCTGCGTCTCCTGACCCTCTGGTTCGACTACGGCCAGTGGCCAGAGGTGTACGATGCCATTGTTGAGGGAATTCGGCTGATCGAAATCAACACTTGGTTACAAGTGATCCCCCAGCTGATCGCACGAATCGATACTCCCAGGGCCCTCGTCGGCAGGTGTATCCATCATCTCCTAATAGACATAGGCAAGTCCCACCCTCAGGCACTCGTCTATCCTCTAACCGTTGCCTCCAAGAGTGCCAGTGTAGCACGCAAGGCAGCAGCTAACAAAATCCTGAAGAACATGTGCGAGCACAGCCCTACCTTGGTGCAACAAGCCATCATGGCTAGTGACGAGCTCATCAGGGTGGCAATCCTCTGGCACGAGCTGTGGCATGAAGGCCTCGAGGAAGCCAGCAGACTGTACTTCGGAGAGAGAAATGTCAATGGAATGTTCGAGACACTTGAACCACTCCACGCAATGCTTGAACGTGGCCCCCAAACTATGAAGGAAACGTCCTTCAATCAGGCTTATGGAAGGGATTTGATGGATGCTCAGGAGTGGTGCCACAGGTACAAGGTGTCTGGCAACGTCAGGGATCTTAATCAAGCCTGGGATCTTTACTACCATGTCTTCAGGAGAATCTCCCGTCAATTGCCGCAATTAACGAGCCTCGAACTACAGTATGTCAGTCCTAAGCTGCTTCTCTGCAGGGACCTGGAATTGGCTGTACCTGGGAGCTACTCTCCAGGTCAACCAATTGTCAGGATTCAGAGTATTCACAGCTCAATGCAAGTTATTACAAGCAAACAACGCCCCAGGAAGCTTTGCATCAGGGGGAGCAATGGAAAGGATTACATGTTCCTGTTGAAAGGACATGAGGATCTCAGACAGGACGAGAGAGTTATGCAGCTGTTTGGGCTGGTTAATACCCTGTTGTTACATGATCCTGACACCTTCAGGAGGAACCTCACCATTCAGAGGTATGCGGTGATACCTTTGTCAACGAATAGCGGACTTATAGGTTGGGTACCTCATTGCGATACTTTGCACACATTGATCAGGGATTATCGGGACAAGAAGAAAATTCTCCTGAATATCGAGCACAGGATCATGCTGAGGATGGCCCCGGATTACGATCACCTGATGCTAATGCAGAAGGTCGAGGTGTTTGAGCATGCCTTAGAGCACACTCATGGGGATGATCTGTCCAGGCTGCTCTGGCTGAAATCACCTTCAAGTGAAGTGTGGTTCGACCGTAGGACTAATTACACTAGGTCTCTGGCAGTGATGTCCATGGTTGGATATATTCTAGGACTGGGAGATCGACATCCTTCCAATTTGATGCTGGATCGTCTCAGTGGAAAAATTCTCCATATTGATTTCGGCGATTGCTTCGAAGTGGCGATGACGAGGGAGAAATTCCCAGAGAAAATTCCTTTCAGACTTACCAGAATGTTGATAAATGCCATGGAGGTCACTGGGATTGAGGGAACCTACAGGAGAACCTGCGAATCAGTGATGTCAGTGCTGCACAGGAATAAGGACAGTCTCATGGCGGTCCTGGAGGCTTTCGTTTACGATCCACTGCTCAACTGGAGGCTAATGGATAATGCTGCACCCAAGGGGACCAGGTCTGATGCTCAAAGTATGAATACAAGCAGCATTCAGGAGCATGGGGATATCTTGGAGTCGTTGACGTCGACACTGCCGAAGAAGGGAGTGGTACTTTGCAGTATGGAGAATGGAGGGGACAACAATCAACCAGAGGCACTCAATAAAAAAGCCTTGGCCATCATCACGAGGGTTAGGGACAAATTGACTGGTCGAGATTTTCTTCATGAGGAAACACTCAGTGTCCAACGTCAGGTCCAATTGCTGATACAACAAGCCACGAATAACGAGAATTTGTGTCAGTGCTACATTGGATGGTAAGCGGATTCTTACTGCTTTTTGGGGAATGAAAAGGGATCTTATCAATGGCCCAGTTATTGCCACTATTAAAAAGAGAAAAGAATATTTTTATCCTTTCGTTCTAACCTCAAAAATTTACTTGAATTTTTCGCAAAACATTCTCACTGATGTTTATTGAGAATGACTGCGAGTGGTACGTACTGGGAGAGTGGGTATAGGGTTATTGATGGTACCCTTGTATTTACACGATATGGATTATATATTTTTTATTCTCCCCAGGTGTCCATTCTGGTAATTCAATGGAGGCTTCCAACATTAAGGAGTTGAGGAATTGGGCTCAACGACGCATTTCCACGTATTACATTGCTTCATTCAAATTATTTTCAATTGTCACTCCACGAATGCTGTATATAGTACATTGTTAATACGCGATTTTGTATATAGTTACAGTTGTATTTTTATTAAGCTTTAGATTTTGGATATTTGTGTAATTTGGGTATTATTGCGTAATGAGGGCTGGAGTCGATAAATTAGTGAAGTGGAAAACTGATACAACATGTACTGAATCGTTATTGAATTTTCTTTTTTTTTTTATTGTTATTTTGATTCAAGCGAATGATGAAATATTGATCAATCATGGGTGATGGAGAACTAATTTTTCACGATCTCTTTGAGTACAAAAATACCTATGTAATATTTTTAATTGACAATTCAATCTTCATCTTCCATTATTTAATTAAATAGAAGACATGCGACCAATCGATGGTTATATCTTCTTGCATGAATGTAATCGAAAAAAAAACTATCAATTCACCACTTCATTAATGAACTTTCTAAGAACCTGAAAGACAAGCCGGTGATATGATTTTGGCATCAGAAAATTGAATAAATCCAAATATCAGATGAATTTCGTCATTGATACATTGATTGTGTATTAACACCTTAATAATAAAATCCTCACCAATTCCGGAATAATGAATCCACACATTGCGAACTGTGATAAGACACAAATTGTCGTCTAATCGAACATGACACCGTTGAGTCCGAAGGAAAAGGGCAGAAGATCTCTTACTGATGTCTTCAGGACTTTCTTCATGTCGGGGGGTGCTAGGTAGACTGGCATATCACCGAATTCCGCCAGCATTTGGCGGCAGACACCGCAGGGGGACGTCACAGCTCCATTAACGGATTTGGCGACTACAGCAATGGCACTGAATTTTGCCTTTCCTTCGGAGATGGCTTTCGATATTGCTGCTCTCTCGGCACACACTCCTGCGGGGAATGATGCATTCTCGACGTTGCAACCAGTCGATATCGTTCCATCCTGGCACCTCAGTGCAGCACCCACTTGGAATTTGCTGTACGGACAATAGGCTCTCTGCCTCACGTTTATACTTTCGTGGAGGAGCTCTTGAATATCTTTGTCTGGAATTAGAGGAAATGGATAGGGAGATTTAAAGTAGAATACTGCAGGTATTTAATGGCGTATTATTTTTATTTCTGTTTCAGTTCTTTCGCTAGTCTATCAGTCTATTCGTGTTTCTAAAAAAATATCTTTTAATATTTAAATAATAAAGAAATTTCGAATAAAGTCCCATTTGGTCAAAACAAATTTGCAAAATTACTAGTATGAAATTGAAAAATATGCCACAGTCCAATTATTTATCTTTAACCTCACATAAATAATCAAAGAGACAACATAACCTTCTAATTATGACATCTCCCCCTCCCACAACCCAGAATAAAAACAAAACTATCTTCAATATTCAGAGAGATTCACATTCACAATCTCGACAGGTCCCACCAGCTTTGAATTCCACAAAATTATGATCATTTGCAGAGTTGATCAACTATATGTTGCGACAATAGAGCAATAAGGAGATAATCCAATTAAACACCAGTAAATACAACGAGAGATCAATTAATTTAATTACCGACATCTTCGAAATCGACCATTGTTCCAGCCGTCATCCTGCGAGTAAAATCACAAATAAAAAATCGAAAATGCTGGTGTAAACTCGTGTCAACTTCCTGGCACTGTCCCAGCACTCACGTGACGAAAAACTTCCTCAGGATTGCCCCATACGTATACGCTGCCTAAATAGCCTTCGGTGTAGTTAATGTGTAGGTACTTGGAGTGGGTTTAAGAGCCTCATAAAATTCACTTCAGGCGATGGATTGAATCGAGACGACAGGCTGGGGATTACACGATCAACAGTTTTGTCAATTAGGAATAGTCATTCGCTGATTGCTGCTGCATTGATATTCTATACGAAATCTATTCTGAGATGCATTTGGGTCGACTAAGCATTAGGTAATGGAAAGTTTACGGTGAATATTATCGCGGAATCTGTTGGTCTTGTCTTGAAATGGTCTGTTTTCTCTGATGACCATTCACTGCACTGATTTTTGTGTAGTTAGGGTGCATGCGTAGAAATATTTACAATGTAATTTTCCCTTTTGATTTATAGAATTAAATTATTCCTGTGAGGAAATTGACCTCTTAGTTGATGACACTTTTAAAATAAGGGAAATTAATAATAATAAATTAATAGTTGATTGAGTAACTGATCAATGGAAATTAAAGGTGTCAGAATCGTTCTGACCTTCACTGGAGGTGTGACAAAAACGTCCGGAGTTTATCTTATAACAAAAGAATGAACAAATAACAGTAATTAAATAACCTACTGATAAGCATTTCGACGGATATTTGTTCAGTGTATTTTTAAAATTCTTCCTGAATTAGTACGGCCACCAGAATTTACTTTCACTTCGTAAAAATTTAATGTTTTCGATAATTCGCAAAAGCCCAAGGGTTAAGGCCGGATGACATGGAGGTTGAGCGTTGTCAGACGTATCGAAAAGGTATATTTATTTTTTCTGTAGAAGATTAGTGACATTTCACTCTTTACAAATGACAGAATATTTATTCTGCAGGTGCGAGTGAAGACAGCATGGCTGAAGCGAGTGTCAAGAGTGAATCGGACATTCGGTTGACAGGTTTGAACAGTTCTGCTTCACCTATTCCCTTCAATTAGCTCCCTCGGGGGCGTACGAATCTAATTAATCTAATGGCATTATCTATGCTGTGATTTTTTCGTGGTACAGCACTGAAGGGAACGCTGGAGAAGGTTGGAGATAGATGGAATGTTGTCAAAAAAAGACTGGATTATTGTAAAATGCTGTATGAGAGCGCCATCCCCACCTCCACTGACATGACTGTGGAGATCCCCTGCGCGGTGTCCCCGAGGTTAAACCGGGTCCACGGCTCCAAAATCCCCATTGATCCGATGATCGATGATATTCGATTGGTTGAGACTATCGGGGGAGAAGAAGCCAAAGGGGATGAGGAAAATCGTGGGTGCTCGCAATGTCATTTGGAATTTTTTGAAAAAATATAATTTCGGAAAAAATAATAGTTGGATTGAACTGGAATTTTCTGAGAGATGAATGCATTAATTAATTGGTTAATTCATGAATCAACAGCCATTGGAGCTCAGCCCATCCATTTTTTTTTTTCAGTAAAAGATCCCCCTAGTGCTTCAAAATCCGTAAAATTGGACTCAACCATTGCTCTCGAAGAAAACAAATCATCAGTCCAATTAACTTCCAATACCTGGAGCGAAAAATCCCTGCGACATGTTTTCTCAATAAGTCATAATCAATTTTTCGATCCGTCAAACCCCGAGATCATAGAAACGCTCCCTCGAGAGCCGGAGATTGTTCTAAAATTGGCTGGGAGACGGGGTAAATCTGTCTGCAACGAGGTGTCGGAGCACAGACAATTATTCTCTGAGGTGAAGAGTACAAGAGCCCAATCATCGAGACGGGATGGGTCCCCTCAGAAATTGATCAAGGGGCGGGGAAGAAGGACGAAGTTGAAGAGGTCTAATTCTAAGAGCACTACTGCTAGTAAGCGTGTTGCTAATCCATCGAAAACGAGGCATGTTCGACGTGTGAAACGTCGAGGTAATTATCAAAATTATCTAAAAGATATTTAAAGGGATTTTTTTCTTTCAATTTGTAACAAAACAATCCAATAAATAAAATATATATTTAAAAAATTGCAGTATATAAAGTTGAGGAGCCCCAGCCCCTTCCAAAATTGCCCCCCGAGAAACCCCAATCTCCGCGGAAGAAATTGATGAATAAAATTGAACAAGAGGTAGTGGAAATTTATCACAATGATGCTGTTCATAGCATTTCTGAGATGTCCATCAAACAGCCGAGCGTCCTCCCAGAGAAACCACTCAAAGATGCTTCGAAGAATATAAAAGATAGGATTAATCAGACAAAAGCATCACAACTGAAGGCCAAACCCAATGTGATTGTGCAAAATCGAGAAGAAAAAGCACCTGCAGCTAATGATCAGGCGATTATCAGGTTTCTGAATATCCCGAAGGAGATTTGAACCCTTAGAAAAATAAAAAATTAGGCATATTCATGAAAATTGCACTTTGCAATTAATTCTTTTCCAAAGTGTGGCGCCCAGGAGACGGGAAGGTGAACTACAGACAAATGATTCTCCCGAAGAGTTTCCGCCCCGGCCAGTCAGGGCCTGGTACAACTCATACGGTCAGCCAAATTATCAACAACCAACGTTCGCTTCCCGATTGAAATGCGTGAACAAATGCTACTTTACGGCGAGGTTCAACCTCAGGAACATTCCGTTCGTTGTAGGAACCTCGATCACCCCCAGTCACAATTTAGGTCTGAATATTCAACAGGTTTTGAGTCTTATGAAGAGTAAACAGCCCGGGCTGGCCACTGAGATGCGGCCGGTTTTCATTAAGAAAATGGGGAAGGAACTGCATTCCTTTGATACTATTGACGGCGAGGAGGCTGAGGTATTTTCTGATCCAGAAAATACCGAGGAAAGTCTGGTCAAATTACTTTTGGCTAATATATCAATCAACCAAAATATTACTAGGTGTAATTAAAAATTGCCAGAGCCCAAATTTTATTTGTTAAATTTAAAAACTCTTCAGGATCATCCTTCTGTCGACGAGAAACATATGGACACCCATCTTCCGAGGCATTCAGGCATAAACAGCAACTCATCAGAGATCAGAGATGTTCTCATGCGACTGCAGTACAAATTCGAAGAGATGCAAACGTACTAAATCCATCCCTTATCCTAATTCCCCACCTGACTAAATAATCCCTTGCTTAATCTTCAGAAAATACGAGGAATTGTTGGAGCAATCGAGGAAATCGAAAGACGCAGTCCTCCAGAAGGAGTTGCGAGAACTGGAGGAGGAACTCAATGCGAAGGAGAGTGAGATCAGTGCTGTAGTCGGTCTATACAAGGAGGTAATAATCCACAACTAAAACGCAGAATTCTAATTTGGCCTCCATGTTTGCAAAATCATGTTTAGTTCGAATCCTCTGAAGGTGATGGCCCTGAAGTCGCAGATACATGGTACATATCACCAGAGAAACAGCCTTCTCTGCATGGTTGAAGACAACCCCGAGAGAATTCCCCCGAGATTTTACCAGAATTACCAGAGACCCAGGACATCGTCGTGTGGTGTGAAAATCCCGTCAACCTCCACGAGACTGACTGGTCTGCTTCGTCAGATCCAGTCGTTCCAGCAGCAACTCATATCTTCCTGAATGTTAACAGGTGTTAAATTCAGCAATTTGTAACAGGAAACAGAATAAACTGTATAATAAATAGGTAAATTGTCCAATACTCCAATAACCTCCAAGTACAGATGATTTATTTCATCCTCACTCATATAGAATATATCGTTTATGTATAAGATGTTTACATATATTTTTATATACATTTATCCAACACATATGTATAACAACGAGCAAACATCGTCAATATTTATTTTCCCGCACGAATACTTTCGTGTCGAAGGTGATAATGATTCAGCAGTCGTGTGACATATTCAAGATCAACGATTCCATTTTCCGTGTTCTGTTTTAATGTTTAATTATCCATTAATCTATGTATTATTATCCATCAATGACTGGGTTATTAAATTACCTCCGTTGCCTACTGGAGCTCCAATAGCAGAGAGAATCTGCGCTGAATTCTAGATATGTCGAATCAATTAATTCAATAAAAAATATTTTGTTAATGGTAAATTATAATTTTCCAGCTGAAATCAATATTTCAATCCTCTGCCTAGATCTACCGAAATCCGATAAAACTATATTATCATTTAATCTTATGATATAAAATTTGTAAGCCTAAACCACTAGAATTCTCAGCTGCAGTGAGTTATTTTGTGTTAAAGTAATTGTCCTTTTAATTCGCATCCTGACGAAATTAATACGTAATTATCTTTGACGTTACATACAAAAGTTTAATTAATAGTTTAAAAGTTTTTTTTCAGCTATTTCATTATGTTTTTCTTCCGTTTTTGATAAAAATTACCGCTGTTGGTTGTATTACTCATAGAGAGAATTATTACGTACAAAAAACTTCTCATAACTTTCCCCAGCTTACCATCTTCGTACGACCAAAATTTATCCAACACATGCAAAGTGGTTTATCACAGACTAAAAGATGCTTTGGTATACATTAAAAAAAACAATAGGAGCCACAGAATGAAAAATGACATCTCAAAATGTAACGTACAATCAGTTTAATCACGAAAAAAGGCCCTCGTGGCAATCGCAATGTGTTGCGTTTATTTTGGTTCCTCTATATCAATTAATCAATCGTTAATAATAATAATTAATAGGAGTCAACGCGTAATAATATATCTTCATAGATAATATTCAGATCGCAGCATTGAAAAATAATCTCTCTTCCATATCTAATTTGCAATTAGATTCTAGGGTACATGCACTAATCTCCAAGCTCACAAATTTTTAATGAGTTGTGAAAATTTATCTTTCCAATTTGGATATTGTCATAATAAATTAAAAAACGACATGTTCAAATGACGAAAATTAAAAGTGTATCCAGCAAAAGTTAATGAGATGATGGGATAAATTAAATGTTTCGTGGTGAATTGGTAAAACGTGATAGGTTTCGTTGATAACGATTTCAGGGGAAAAGTTAAGCGATTTCTTACAAGAGATTCCCTATAAATGATTTATTAATGAGAATATCTAATACCCCATATGAAATTATCTTCTTACTGAATGATTTAAGTCGAAAAAACATCCCAGAACTTTTTTTCCGCAAAAAATCCCTCGAATAACTTTATAACAACAACTAAACTATCTCTCACGTTTTACCACATCTCCAAGTCCATGAATTAGGCAGTTTTGGCGAGTAGAGCGTCAATTAGTCTGAGTTTGGCCTTAGTCTGTTTGTAAGACTCATAAACAGTTTGTACATGAGGGCCCCTGTCCTCCCTCTGCATCCTGCGTCCAGCGCGTGCTTCAAACTGTATCTCGAGCTCTTTAAGAGCCCTCCTCAGCCTCTTCTTCTCCTCGCGCATGAGCCTCTGCTGTGCCATCAAATCCTCCTGAGGCATGGCATGCAGACTCTCCCCAATTCCTCCCCTGCTCCCCTCGCTGCTGCTGTGCTGGCTATCGCTGTCCGTTGGAAACTGATCAGGTGTGTCAATGCAATCCAGAATGCCCCTATGAGACATATCAGGCTCACTAGCTCGCCTGTCGCAGTCTCCAGAGTTGCCAGGCAATGAGGACGACGTGAAGTCCATCGCCTCGTGCTCCAGGATCGTCGCCAGTTCTGATATACTGTCTTTGTTTTTACTTGATCCAGCTCTGATTAGTAATCTCTTCAACGATCGATACCTGTGGAACAGAAAAAATCATTTTCATTGTAAATTCATTTTTTTCTATTCGACGGGAAATGTTTCCATAATAATTTTATTAATCATTAAAAGACTTTTGTCTCACCTGTCGTAAAGATCTCGCACCATTGCCCTGTCCTCCTTGGCTACAGGCCTTCCAAAAGCCCCCTCAATGTGCAGAAGCGCCTTCTGGACGGCAGTCTTTTCGTCCAGCAGCTGCTCATAGGTCATCTCCTCCATGTTATCAGGTCGGTCGTACTTCAGCCGCTTCTCACTCAGCTTTCTCTCCACCTCCTTCACCATGTCCTCCATCATCGTTGCCCTGGACTTGAACTCCTGGCTGTTGTTATTGTTCGCTGGAGAGTTCTCCTGATTCCGTCCATTCAAACTGGAGGATTTAGTCAGTTTTACGTTTGCTCTCAGGGCACCTATGGGATCCTCCTTCAGTAATTTATACTCCTTCCGCAGTTTATTGAGCTCTCCGCACAGTTTCTTGATATCGCGATTGCTCATCTTGTCGGAGTGACTGGGACGATAGCCAAAATTTTCCTCGAATTCGTCCTCGTACTTCTTTATTTTCTTCTTCAGACCGTTTATGTGTTTCGTGAGGGTCTTCAGGCCAAGCTCCGAGGGGCTGGGAATCGTTGGTGTTCCGTTGACCTCGGAGTAGAACCTCCGTGGAATCAGGAGGGAGTTTCGCGGGGAGAGCATCGATTCTGTCGGCTCCTTGTCGTCCTCAGTGGGTGGCCCACTCTCCGGATCTGTTTGACGCATCGTGAAACTCCAATTCGTGGGAACGGGGTTGTTGGAGTCCTCGTGGTCTAGGGAACGCGCACGAACCGGTGAGGGGGAACGCGAGGGTCCACTACTCAGGAGGTCAAGAAAACTAGGCCCTGAAATTCATTCCACAATAGTATCTAACAATTTACTTCAACAAATAAATTGCTAAGAACTAATGAATGAATTTAATTAATGTACTAAGTATAATTTTAGAATTCTAAAGAAATATATTTTTACCTGTTGTCTCATCTGCGCTACTATTATTCTCCGTGGAGGATTCAATATAAAGCTCTGGAATTAATTCCTCCTCGTTCTCTTTGCTGGAGTTTTGGTCGACCTTGAGAGTCTTGTGGACTCGTCGTCGACGATTCACTCGGAGACAGCGGGGGGTCAGGCTCCGGCTGAACCTCTCGGTGCTGCGGAGTCTCTCCACATCGCACTCGAGCCGCTCAGCCACGAGGAGGATGTCGCAGGGGGAGGGCAAGGGCGAGGGCTTCGAGACCGGCGACACATTGGTTCTCTCGTGGAGGGGCAGACCTCCGCATCTCTTGAATGGAAATGAGTGGAAAGTTTTTAGAGGAGTGCCGGTGTTTTCATTATTTTTTTCTTCCTTATGTGACATATTTTCACTGTTTTTTTTCAGAGAATTTTCATTGAAAAAAAAACTTGACTTTGTTCTGCCTATTTTCCTTTTGCTTTGTTTGCTTTTATTTTTTCCCTTAAGAACTATAAGTCCAAGTGGAATTCAAGCTGAACTTTTGAAATATTTTCAAATGAAAAAGAGAGAGCGAAATTCCTATGAAGACATTGAAAATGCCACTGTACTTCTCTTTCATTCTGAGAAAAAGACATTCAACAAGAGCTATGAGAGAAATCGATTCATCTCGCTTTACCCTCTCTCACTCGCGATGTCGAAACCGTCTTATTACGGTTTTCCACCGCTGCTGAATGCAGTATATCTCATTAAAAATGATAAAGAGTGGAAGTCTTTTAATAGCCTCCAACCCAAGAATTCATTGACTTACCACTCCGTGCCCCATGTCTGCTCCAACTTGAGATAAATGCGTTAAAGTATGGAGATGTTTATCGCTGTTGAAATCCTCGTGACTATTGACTCTTCGGATCGTTTCCGCTGCGTTCGAACTATTTTTATCTAAAATTTGTTCCTCACTGTTGCTTCTGCGGGATTAAACAATAAAATAAATCATCTCAAACCTCCACAAGGGCCCCGTTACCAATTACAATGTTAAAATAAATTATTAATCTTTCAAGTAATTAATTTAATTTTTCTTCCAATCAATTTAATTATCTTTGAGAATGATTGGCTCAGCGGCGAGAATGGAAGGAGTATTCAACAAATGAATGGATCGATTAAATTCAATGGACAATTACCTGATGAGTTTTCTCTCTTGGCAACAGGACTCGCAATGTTCCTTTCGCTTGCGCGGTTTCAGCGCGCAATGCAAGTTATCCCCGGTCTGCTCGGAAACCTCGTTCAGCTCCTTGGTATCCTTACTGTCCCTATTATCGTTTGCCGTGACTGTCGAATAACTTCCCGAATCCTTGACACTGAAAGTAAAAACGTTTCCACCACTTATGTTAATTGAGTTATCTAATCGCCTAGAACATTCCAGTTGATTCATCAATACTCATATCATGGGAACTATTGGAGAGACAGTGGATCAGTGGAGTCGGTCACGTTTCAATAATCAGCCTCGCGTCCTCCAATAAAAATTATTAGAAGTGTAAACACGCTCATTAATGGTTCATTTGATGGGTAGGTTTTTTAGGAGGCGGTGTTACATTCAATAAAAAAACTGAACTTATTTGTTGAGAACAAAATCAATGGAAATTTCATGTAAATTTTTCTATAGTTGAAAATTAAGCATTTAGACGTGGGCTGATCATCAATAAAAAAAAAGTTTCTCATTTTTATAACCATTCGACAACTCTTGTTCTACAAACGATCAATCACGCGCTGAATAATAGATCTCAGCAGTGTAAAGACACAAGAAAAATCGACCAGTCAAGGTGAAATTCCCTCTTACGTAACGATTCCCCAGTAAACTGAAAACAGGATCAACGACCGAGGGAATCCCAATTGTCTGCGTGATCGAGAAAAATTAACAGTTTCCAAGTGTTGCTGCACAACCTATGGAAAATCACCGGCCGGCAGAATGGCCTCCCCTCGTAAGCCTTCAACGTTCTTCATTATAGTTCAAGACAGGCATAAATCTGTCTTAGTACCCCCATTACAGAGATCTGCATCTACAGTGCCAAATCAACTATTTGCAATGATAATTTGAAGATTAGCCAATTACAAGTATTTCTCTCGATACTTTTTATTCAATTATGTATAAAATTAATTCTTCAGAGAATTGGAATTATTTGTAATTTTGTAGGCAAAGTGCAACATTCTTTATTGTTATCCAAGCCGGGCATTAGTCTTAGAATCTCCATTAACCATCTGCATTCTCCCTTTGGGACTGCTATTACAAATTAACTGTGGGATCTCCCAACAACGGACTTACACATGAATGACTGCACGCGATAACTCGTCACGTCTCTTGTCAGATAAGTATTCCTCTATGTGATCATAAAGATCAACTTTCTTTTCCAATGATTTACCACTGAGACGATGACAATGCCGCAAATGTTTCGAAGATACATTTATCAAACTCCTCGTATTAATAAAAAAAAAACAACGTCAACTCTGTAATATATCGTCCAGTCGTTCACTTTTGCACTTTTCAGGGCTAATTGCAGAACTCCGTAATTCGATTGATTGAATTATAGCGATTTAAAAAAAACCGGAAGAGCGATGTTAATGTTCAAAGCCGCTGTCACGCACCTCATTCGTCAGTTGCCCGATGCATACTGACGATCAAACGTCGGCGACAATTCTATATCCACCGCGAGTGGTATAAGACCCAGGTGTAGCAGCCTTCCCGAGCCCCTCGGACTCCATATATTCATGGGTTACACAAGTTTCTCTATCTAATAAGCACATCCCCGCCGCGAAACTGGTGAAATTCCAGAATGAACTATTTGAACTTGGGGCCTCCAGGGATACACATTGTGGTGGTGAATGGGCTGACGGTCAGGGACGTTGAAGGGCCCATTGGGTACCCGGTGGGATGAATTTTTTTCAGTGGAGATTGGAGGGATAATCGTTACTCTTTGTTATTTTTTTATGGAATTTTTTTGGGCTCTAATCTGTGGTTTTCCTCGCGGGGAGAGTAACGGATGGATAAGTTTTTTGGTGCAGCAACTCATCTCCAAAGGCTCCCATACATCCCCAGGAAGAAATAATTTGTTAATGGAAACAAAGAAATAAAAATATTGGCAGCTGGCACCGAAGGAAATATTCGGTCAAAATTACGAAACAATTCCATAAGTGTTTCCGGTTTCCCATAATTTTTACGGAAAAAATTGTGAACTTTACCCGGCGATTCCCACAATTTTCTTCGGAATGAAAGATAAGAATTTATATTGTGTAGAAGTAAAGTCTTCCGGAACATTTGTCAATCGTGAATTTGAAGAAAAACCAAAAGGTGAAAAACCGAGTCGTTTAATTCAATTCCCCCAATTGGTTGAGCAATTACCGGTAATTAACGGTTCCATAATTTTCATGTTCTCAATTTCCATCCTGTCCTCTCCCCCCCTCCTATTTATTACAAATACAAATATTAAATTGCTCATAAACTCAGTCTGGGAAAAGGCAACAAACATCCGCTCCGATGCGCTCCCTCGTTCCTCCAATATTTATGTTACCGATTCGATAACGATATATTTATTATTGAACGGTTTTGTTGCTATTGCAACAGGAAACACGGAGTTATCGATCGTCATTTACCCTGAAATATAAGAAGGAGCGTTGGAAATATCGTATTGGAAGACGATCAGCCAGTGCATCCACATAAATTGCATGCCAGGGCCGTGCACGTTCAAGGATTGACCCTGCGGTTAATAACAATAGACATACAACCACTCCACAAACGTAATTGTCACTCTCATACTCCATTCCTGAATTTTATCCACTTCAGGGCCACGAATTCATAATCATTGACCCAATAATGCAGGCATTGATGATTATTGACATCGCACACGTGACAGGAATTGTACAATTGCATGACACACGGAATTTAATGTGTAAGGAGAACCGGTTGTGCCCCGACCGATTGAACCTTTTTGTCCGTTTGATTTTTGTTTACTCCACGTCGTAAAGTCCAACTCGGAAGGAAATTTTTTTAAAGGGAATCCCGTGACTTCTAGACCTCGAGGACTACCACTCGTTGAATATTCGAGGACACACCCCTAATGTGACCAGCAATTAATGTAATTATGGGTAATAGCCAGGAGAGTTTAATTGAAAGTAGCTTTTAATGGGAGAGTTTTTTTTTTATCGGGTGGCAGGGGGGGGGGTGGACTCGCCCCCTCATCTTATGGGACTATGCCAGTCTGGCCATGGTGTTACTTTACTACTTTCATTGCCTCCACTGGATCTTCCCCATTCCAGAATCACCATTTCGCAATTACTGACCCAATAAAATACTAATTGATAATTGCTCACATCGCGGTGTAACATTAAATTGTGAAATAACTTGACACGGAATTTAATGGACAAGACAAACCGGTCGATCGAACCTTTCTATCCCCTTTATTTTTATTTCTTTATCCGACGTTTTAAAGTCCAAGTCGGAAGGGAAAATTTTCAACTGGAATCCCTCGTGACTTTTAACTCTCGAGGATAACAACTCATCGAAATTCGAGGACACACGCACAAATAGTAGTATTTTATTCCATTTGGCATTTAGGTGGACTGATTCCAGCTACGATTAACATCGTGAATTATTTTATCATGGTTGTAGCACGTGGGTGGCTTGACAGCGGGGGGGGTTGCGCTTGACATTGGCTGCTTGTCGGTCATTACAGCGGAAAATAGATTTTGGCTGGAAGTTACGTGTGCTGTTCGTCATGTAGGGATTGACAAAAATAACGGGGATATTCTGTCTTTCGTGTCATTGTTTTTGGGTTAAAATAGACGATCGAACGAGTCAGAAACTCATTATTTGTTATTGCTATTTGGAGAGGGTGATACTATTTATTTTTCTTGTTTTTTATTCCGTCTCGGAAAATTATTATTATTATTATTGAATTTTCCCCGAGATAATAAATCTTCATCAGTGAAAAATGAACAAATCTCATGACAAACTCTTCCAAAATTATGAATGGATCGGTGCCAGGTAGAATCTACGCAGTGGTCCCCTCGAAAATTGGAAAACTCATTTTGTTACAAAAATAAATTCCAATGTGTGAATAATCCATTTATAGGATCATATCGTGCCTGGCTGCACGTAAGCGTAACTTGGGCAGGTTTATTTAGGTGTACGGATATCTTGTGGATGGCGAGTTGTGTATCGTTCATGTATAAATGGAAGACTAACGTCATGGAAAAGTTGCGTCAGCAGGATAGATGGTATTTTGTGGTTTCGGCAGGCCAATTTTTTTTTCATTGTAATGAGAATTATGCAGTGCTGAGAATTGAGTAATGCTTGATCGCATTATGCAATCGGTATTGATGGAGCGCTATTCCGGACAGTGAGCTGATATGGGCGGTGTTATGACAATTAATAGGCTCGGATGACGCCTTGAATTTCAGTTGGATGAGTTGGGGGGTATTAATTGATATCGAATTTGATCTTGATCTTAAACAGGGAAAAAATTCAAGGGTGAGATGCGGAAGGCCGAAAATTCGCGACATTTTTTTATCGTCGGAAAGTAGTCATTATACGAAGCACTCACCAGCCTGGGAAGAGTTTGGCAGCCTCGGCTAGGATGTCCCGGAGGAGAGTGGTGGCCGGTGGTACGTGGGGTAGCACAACTGGTGCAAATACCCCGCAAACACCAGAGCTTCTACCGTGGCGAGCTTCATACTTGCTGAGGTAATTTGCCAAGTACCCGAAGAGGCGGTAGTGTGATGGGGGGAGACTCAGCAGAAGTTGGTGGGTCCGTTCTACCCAGGCGTCTCGATTACTCAAGTGATGTTCTGTAAAATTTCACCCATTCATGAGGGTTAATTAAAAAAAAAATTAACTTTGGTTGAGGCAAAAAAAAAACTTACGAGCGTGGATATTGATGAGCTGGGAAACGATGGATGATGGAACGAGTGGTTGTGGCAGTTCCTTGAGGTACTGCCTCAGCATCGTCGCGGCGGTGGAGGGGCATGCCGCCCCCTCGAGATCGGCATCGCCTCGTCTCTCAAAGGCTGCCCTGAGTCGCTCAGTCAATCGAGGACTGCCCCCCGAGAGACGAAAGACCGATGCACTCTGGAAGCCATGATGCTCAATGTACCTGCAGAGCCGGTGCACCACGTAGGGAACACCAGTGTCCAGATAAGAGTCGACTAGCTCGAGTCGAGCACCAAAGACACGTTTAGAGTCGGCACTGGCGATACCACGACCGAGAAGAGAACCAGTGAGCACGCGTTTCACACGCGCCAATCGTGACTCGTCCTGTGGCAGACGATTGAAGGATTTTTATGAGTTGAGGGATCGTTTTAGCGCAAAGTTTGATCTGTTTATAATAAATAAAAATAAATAAAATAAATGACCTTGACGTTGGTGGTCCGTTGACGCGGTTCAATCGGACTCTCGGGTGGAGATCCCTGGCAATGACGTTGATGTTGATGTACTTCCTGCTGCGGGCGTCTCATCCCAGTCCGCCTGCACCGCGACCCACTGCCGCACTGAGCAATCCCAGAAATTAATAATCCCATATTCCACCCCTAATCCTGATCTAAAAATACTGGCATCGTCGATGTTGATACTCACAATGCACTCTTTCGCAGCTCTCCACAGATTGAAGTATATCACAAGCGATTTGTGAGCCGTGTTCAACGGCAGTTAACACAATTGATGAGTGAAATTTCCCCGAAACAACGACAATTCACTTAAAAAATATCGATAACGTCCAATAGCCGCAGGAGGATAACACATCGAGATGATGCCCAAAAGTGGCAAAATAATACGTGACAATTGATGAATCGTTAAATTGAATTACAGATGAGTACTTTACAAGATTACCAACGACTTTACCCAGTAATCCTGTTAACAATAAGATGTTTTATCCACTCAGTTCAGTGTAATTAGATCGATTTAAAAAATCAATGGCTCATCGATCCAGATGATAATTGTTGGTCATTAACAAGTGCTCGTGGTTCATGTCTCTATCGCGGCACATTATATCAAGTGTAGTTTATTTTATCGCGTCCGAGGCGATGGATAACACCCTATGGTTGCTTCAAGAAGTGCGTAGACACCAGGCGTAGAGTAAGCATCGAGGGTACAGCCGACTTTGTGCTGATCTACTACTCTCTCACCGACCTACTCTCTCTTCTTTAGCAATTCAGCTTGACAGTTTTCAGCCCCCCACTGATCAACGATCAACTACGGCCCGGTCACCAGGACAATTTTCTTCCCTGCCCTCGCATCCTCCTCCACATTACATCAATCGTCTGGATGTACTTTCCAATTTCCTGGAACAAGACATTTCCTTTTGGTATCATAGGGGCATCTGTCAAAATTCACATATTTTTTAATTAAAATACTTTTCACTGAAGGCCTGCGAAGTCTCCCTTCACTTAGGTTTTCACAGTTAAAAGCCCGGAGCTTTCAACAAATTAATTAAATAAAATTGAATTTGCCTTCGATCGTTGTGAAAGTGCGTTGCAAAGGGATCCTGATGAGTCAACAAATTAACAGGGAAATTTAATCAATTTCCCTTCACTAGACTCGCGAAGATACTAGAATATTCGCAAGGCTTCATTCCCACATCCACTGCAATTTTACATTTATTATTTTTCACTGAAATGTCACTCCACGGTTTTACTTTCATTAAACTTTCAATACAATTTTATGGAGATGATGATGACATCCCAGGGGGAGTCTCATCATATCCTCGGTTCGATCATCCGTGAATGGGGTTTTTCTGCGACGCAATTGGAGGGGTGGGAGGATGTTGGGAAAAAACATTGTAAACAAATACAAGGGGGATAAAATTGATGGAAAAATTCCAGTCGCTAACTTTTACTCCGATCCATTTTGATTGAAAAAAAAAAAATCATTTTCGTCTGATTCTCAAAATTTTGGGAAATAATTTCAAGGGTAATTACAATACCTGTATTCTGCGTCTCCACTCATGCCAAAACTATCACTTCAGTGATTCATGTAAACTTGCACATGCAGCGCAACAAACGTCAGCAACAATCACTTGAAAAAATATCCCCCAGGATGAGTGTTATTCACCCGTTGGTGTTTATAAACGGAAATGGCGTTTGTTTTCTCAATTATCGCGGACCATAGACGTGCAAACGTCTTCGACTGGTCTTCGGCGATGTAGACCGTGCCAAGAGAAAATTGACTATTTTTCCAGTCTTATGCGCATGGCGCGCATGTCTTCAGCGAAAATTGCACAAGGTGCGATCAATAAACGAGAGCGGGATTCAGCGTGTTGGACGGTCAGTAACCGCGAGGATATTTGACACTTTGTGGTAGATGCAGGGTATATAGATCACTGTGTCAAGTTATTGCAGTTGAAATTCAACTGACGTTCGGGGGATTTATGATTCGTTGAGATGATTTATGAATTCTGGGGGGGGGACGTTTGATTTAGGAATTTTAGGTATTACAGTGATGAAAAAAAAATCGGTGGAGAAGCACGTCTTTCAATGTGGAAAGAAAAAAATTTTCCATCAAGAAAGTTTATATCTGATGAAACGATTGCTTGATTCATGCCGAGAAAAAGACTCTGGAAATTAATTGAAGTTAATTTTCTATTAAAATATTAAAATATTTTCAGAATTAAGAAACCAAAAAAAATTCAATTCAATTCGTCAGGGCACGAGTCAAATAATCATTCTCTTTTGAAGCGACTAATTTTTGATAGAATTACAGATTCTGTCTATACTTGTTAAATTCTTTATTAACGTAGAGGAAAATTACATAGGTGACGATAAATACATCAGTTAGTACACGATTTATGCTCCTATGCATCAAGCTTCTTTACTATCATGTATTTTATATTAATAAATGTAATAATGTGTTTGCTGTCAAACAATAAAATAATAAAGAGATAAAGGGATACGTTGTGTTCCTCATATAAAAAAAACCGAAATAATCAAATTCCACATAATTGTGCATATCACACCCATGGTCCTGGGCATTTACACATCCCTCTATCAAAGAGACAATAGTCTGGATAAGAATACATCCAATACTGTTTCTCAAAACGATTAAAGCAATATAAATCAGCCTTCCGAAGGAATGGCAAATGACTTCCTTTCACATGGGATGCTAATGTATTATAAAAACATGAAAGAAAATAGAAAAAATATTTTATCAGTAAATATTATTTTTTTAAACAAAGAACATGGGATTGTTGCTGATAAGCTCATCCTTAATAGTGAGTCGATTTTTCTGCTCGTGCTCTAGATTCTGAACGTTTATGTTGATACCGTGGGTGAGATTCCTGGCTCGAAAAGCGGCGAGATGAGCATAATAAGTCGGAGCTGGATAACTCACTGAACGTGTGCATCGAGAGAACATATGGCAAAGGTAGTAAGTTAACTGCTCGATTTCATCCTCGCTCATATCGTTGTCATCCCACAGGCAACGATACTTTGTTGGTCTTGCTGTACCCTGAATACTAGCATGAGACACGAGATAAAAATCTATATGCGATGGATGTGTAATGTTAGTATCCACAACAGTACCAGCTTGAACATTTCCATTCCTGTCATCAGAGTTCCTCGGATCAGTTGGGAAAAATCTAATGTGATGCCGTTTTTGTACAACTAAAAATGTAATTTTTGGTTGATAAGTCGGTCCCAGCCGCTTGCAGGCATTGCGCATCGCCTGCAACTCGAAATGCATGACATGAGGAAACTGTCCCTCACTCACTCCATCCCTGTAGAACATAATTTTTTGAGGCAGACAATTATTCTTCCTCTCGAAGATTCTAATCTGATTGTAAACAATGTCCTCCAGATGCAGGATGATTTCCTCCCTCGGTGGCTGGAGCTGGACCACAATATTGTACTTGAATGCAGTTGGATCCTGACTGGCTGCCACAGCAGCAATGGAGGGCATATCAGTAGCATCTGGCGAGGGGTGTGTAACATCGGCTCCAAAAATAATGCAGGGCACTCGCAGGCAATTAGGTTTTGAATTCGGTTGGAAGACGTGATTAACCCCATTGAGCTTGGAGTTGACTTTTAAAAGAATATTTCCAGCCGTCATTGAATTAAATTTATTCAAAGTGGTGTCTTTAACGCACTGTGTTAGGCACCCAACGACCAATTCAGCAACCTGTTTGACCTTGGGATATACATCCAGGCCTTGTCCAGGAATCACCACAAAAAGCAGCTTGAGATTATTCTTCTTGTGATCCTGAAGATAATTCTGGAGTTCACTAATATTTCTCCCCGGTGGTCTCATCGTCTTGAATGGTGTCACAGGTGACCCGATATTCATTCCATTCCTCGCAGCTTGCTTTTTCATCTCGTCGACAAAATAATGTAATGTATCGTCCCTAACTCTGCTCAAATTCAGAATACTCCAGCTCTTGTCCTCCAATGTCTGACCCGTTCGAAATTTATTCGCCCTCCAGACACCTTTGGAAGGTACTATTATCTGTTGGTCCTGGAGAGTGGGAGGATTAAGGACACGTGCATCGACTACCGAAAACTGTGGATCAATTTGAACACCGAATTCCTTCATTGTAGGATGTTCGTTAAAGTTCATAGCTCGAAAAGCGTCGTTGATCCTGGCTTTTCTGGTTTTAGCGTCTTTCGCTGTCTCTCTAATCATGGTTCTCGTCTGATTTTCATCGAGCTTCTTGTTGGTAACAAGACCGGATGTAATAGTGCACAACTCAGCTGGTACCATAGTGTGCTTGTTTTTAGAGCCTACCCAGAGACAAGGAATATCTGGATACTGTATATGGTATCCTTTAGCCCCTTGGAAATAACCCAAAACTGTTGTTGCCTGTCCATTTTCCAGTTGAAAAGTAGTTTCTCGTGCTGATTTGCCTAGTCCATTAATACCAACAGTTCGTTTGCTCGTCGGTTGCCCTGGCAGTTGATAGATAACCTTAAGAGTTCTGAGGTAACTCTCAATCTTGTTTCGATTGTACTCGACAACCTGAGCAGTCAACTGATTACAGGGTTCCCTGAATGTTGAGCATAATTCTTTCATGGCTGCCACAACATTCTGGGATTTGGGAAACGCCTTGAAAGCAACATCTACGTTTAGGTAGGGCTTCCAACCGAGAACTGCGGACTGGAAGAGTCCACCCCACAGTTCCATGCCGGAACTTAAATCCACTGGGTTTCTTTGCGGGGTGAAGAAGGAACGTCCCGCCTGGATGGAACGAGCGAATGATGCTGAACGTAGGATTACATCGAGTACTTGTATTGTAGTCTGATCCCGATCAGACTCTACTAGTCCTGGCTTGACATTATGGAGCCACGAGATGTCGATGGAGTTAGCCTTTTTCATGGTGACCTTCACCTCTCTCTCCCTTTGGGTCTCATGATCTACCACTGTAACAGTGGCTGTCAGCTCTGCTCCAAATGGCAGATCACCCGCTGCGTAAGCATTAACGCGCCCATCGAAAGCTGGATAATTGTTGGGGAAGTGCTGGGATCTGAGCTTGGCAAAGGCCAACTTGAATAGGAATCTCGGACGGTCTGGTTCGAACTTCACGTCGTAGTGGGTTACTGGGATATTCAAGTTCTTCTTGAAGATTATTGAAAGCATGTTGGTTTCGACTCTAATAGGGCGGCCTGCGGTGCCACCTTTCATCGGATTCTTGCGGCGAGGGATCTCGGCCAGATGGCGATTTTTCGTTTGAAGGTCTATCAACTTGGTGTTTATTTTCACTGACTGGGACAGGGATGTGTGTGTTCCACTGCCTACCGTAGATGTTGTTGAGCCGGTGTCTTTAGCACCCACAACGACGGAGGCTTGACTGGAAGCCCTTGATGAAGCTTTAGATGAGCTCGAAGACGTTTGTCCCGATGCAGCCTGTTGTTGGGGGGGCGAAAATTCACCCTGCAAGCGTTGCCGTTGCTCGTACGGAGGTTCCTGAGGTTGTGGTTGCTTGCTAGGGGCTTGTCCTCTTCCTTGTCCCCTAAATGTTTGTCCACCTCGACCCCTTTGATAATCCGGCTGACCCCTACCTCTTGCAATGGGATCCCTTCCCCGCTGTGTCTGCTCCCCCTGTCTAAGACCCATTTCTCCCATATGTTCAGTAACCTGTGCTACTCCCTGGGGTGCAGTTACAGTAGGCACTGATCGGGAATCCTGTGGAGGGCGCTGCCCTCTCTGTTGACCAGTTTCATGAGTAGCTGTTTGAGGACGTGCCGCCTGCTGCTGCTGTTGCTGCTGTCGCTGCTGCTGCTGCTGCTGTTGCTGCTGCTGCTGTCGCTGCTGCTGCTGCTGCTGCTGTTGTTGGTGGCCCTGGGAATGTTGGGATGGTCCCGCCTCACCGTCGTTTTCTTGCGCCTTCTTTTTTCCTTTTTGAAAAAAAAAAAACAGATATAAGTGATTTTCATTTTCGAAATATATGTTTTAAGATAATTCCAAATATTATTTCATATATTTCACAAAGCACGAAAATTTTTGTATGAGAGGGCTTACAACTTCTAACCATGTTGATCATTCCTCGAGATACTGAAGTGGTATTTTTTTTTAGACAATTGTAATTTTTGGAGGCTAGAGTCATGTAAATCTGAATATTAATTGTAAGTTGTTTGAGACTATGGAATTCCCTATTTCCCTCATTTCAAAGTGAACCGAATTGATGAAGTGAATTGCCAGTGAGGAGTAGTTGGACAAAGGTGAAAAAAGCCATTTCATATTGATTTGGCATAACGAAACGGATTGAACTGATGCAACAATCTGATGTGTCCATTTTAACCTATTACTTATTGTTTAAATTAACCTTTCACTTACCTTTTCTTCCCATTCTTTAGCTTTCTTTTCGCAGATGTTAGATGAAAGTCACTTTCTGGTAAAATCGAGTGTAATAACCAATATTATTTGAAGTTGTTGCGTAGAGCTTTATACTGTTTAGTACTTCGCTTACTCTGCAGCACTGAATGTGGTCAATATGTCGGTTATCCTTGATAAATCTACTCTACGCGAAATTCCCTCGATTATGTGAATCAACTTTGTTTCACTGTGTACAATCAGACGAAGGAGTTTTCCCTATTTTACAGAACCTTTTCCCTACAAAATTGACCGTTATCTAATTATGTTAATGTAAAAATTTTTATTGAGACTGTTCGTTCTGGAGAGTTCTGTGACCAAACAGCCAATGAGAATGCACTACAGTCTGTGAAACTGAAACCGTGTATTCCTGTGTTGGCAATAGTGACGGTGATCTATTCATTCAGAGAGTCCAGTGACAAGTGTTCATGCCATGTATTTGTAAACAAAAATACCGATAACCTGACATTCCAACGGGGATTAAAAATGGAAGAGACAGAATGTATAGACGTTAATACACCAGGAAGGACCAAAAATGAAAAAAATTGCACAAAAAACGAAAGTCCTGCCTCAATTGTGGTTGAAATAGCTCCAAAAGCTGCAACAATAACCCAACAAATGAATGAAATGGTTCTAGATCCAGAGGAAATGCAGCTGGAAGTGCATGAACCGAACGAAAAATTAGAAAAAAACGAGGAAAAAATTGTTCTAGAAAATGAAACAATGAATTCAACCACAAAAACTCCAGATGAGTCTGGTAACCTCAAATATAATTGGAGTATTCTCCCAAAATTGTTGACTTCAGCCACTGAGGAGTATGAATCCAATGAAAAATGTGAAAACTTCACGAAAGGGTGCCTCTGGTCGCCGGATGGCACGTGCCTCCTGGTGTCTGCTGACGACTTCAGATTGCGGGTTTATGAACTCCCGAGGGTCTTGTATCCTGGGAAGCTTCCAGAGGACCCACTACCTCCTCTGCTGCCTGCTTTCGGCATCAAGGAGGGTGGGGTTGTTTACGATTGCTCGTGGTACCCTTTAATGAAATCCTGGGAGCCAGACACCTGCTGTTTTATCAGCACCAGCAAGGAGACCCCTGTTCATCTGTGGGATGCCTTCACTGGACAGTTGAGAGCTACTTATAGAGCTTACAATCAGTAAGATTTTATAAATAAGGCGTTCATCTTCTCTCTCATGTCGTCATTATTCCCTCAAACTCTAGACAATTTTCATCTCCATTAACCTCACATTTTTCCTAGAGTTGACGAAGTGGAGGCAGCGATAAGTGTCCAATTTTCTGATCAGGGTCAGACGGTTTGGGCGGGTTTCAAAGGTGCCCTGAGATCATTCGACACTAATCGCCCTGGTCGACAAACAAAAGATATTTTCCTGAAGCACGATTTTCCAAATGTCACAGGGATCGTCTCCTGCATTCGAGAGAATCCCATGATGCCTGGGCTCCTCGCATTTGGAACATACTCCAAGTGCATAGGTTAGTAACACGATCACCTTCATGAGTACTGCAACTAGAGAGAGGCCATAATTATCCTAAATTTTCGAATCTATTTTTCAGGATTATACAGCAATGGGCCTCTTTGCTCATTCAGAGCAAGCAGTGGCGTCACGCAAGTTGAATTCAGTCCCTGTGGGACGAAACTGTATGCAGCACTTCGTCGTAACAATGAATTTGTCTGTTGGGATCTGAGAAATCCTGGAATTATTCTATATTCCTTAGAGGGACGACAATCTAACACAAACCAAAGAATTCAATTCTCTATTTCATGTGATGGCAATGAAATTATTTCAGGTAATCATTTTTCCCTCCGTATGTTACTTCAATAATTTTCTTGGCACAATACGAACTTAAAGAATAATAAAAAAAATATTCTCCAGGTGGAACTGATGGAATCGCCACAATCTGGCGACCTCCAGAAAACGGCTCCAGCGAAATCCAACCCTGTTGGAAGATCCCCATATCTAACGATTGTGTGAATGGAGTTAATATGCATAGATTCCTGCCAATATTGGCAACAAGTTCTGGACAAAGATTATGCGATGAAGATGATGTACCCCGAGACAATAGCGTTAGGTTGTGGTATTGTGGGTCTGAGAGACAGAAGTAATGGGAATGACAATGATATCATTTGCAATCGATGTAATTATGAAATTATCTTAATTTTTTTAAGAACAAATAAAACTTTACAATTCAACAACTAATAAATTCAATTTTTTGGAAAAATTAGGTCCAATTAACAAGAAATTGTAAATAAATTATACTCCAATTTATATTGATGGATAGAATTTGAGCAAATTATTTAAAAAAAATAGACTATCCCCTTGCCCCAGTCAATAAAACAGATTCCGTCTCTCCTGCACGCTTGCGACAAAGGTTATGGGGGAGATTGCCGGCCCTATTTGCTTTAGGAGGTCTAGGAGTCGAGAACAACATGAAAAACGAAGAAAATCGAAAATATTCCGAACCCTTAGAAGAATTGCAAATGGGCTGCCCCGAACGATATGCGACGTACTTCGTGGTAATGCCTTACTAACAGGTACATTCACCACCGTACTTCATGCGCCACCGTTCCGAACTTTTGCCGGTTGAAGCTACTTCATAAGCGTTGGCAATCTCCCCTGTAATCTCTGCTTGCCAGGGGAGAAAAAAGGCGCGAACGTGTGGCGCGTACGCACCAAAGACCGGTGATTGGCGGAGAAATCTTTGCACATATATGTATTTCGTACTGGCTAACATCGCAACAGTTTATTTATCAATGCAGACACCGAAATGTTGCGTTGAACTTATATATTGTCATCGAGCACCATCAATATTCTCATCAGTAGTCCCCCCCTCCCGTCCCTTGACTGATCCACAAAAGGGATCTCTTGGAGGTTAAACTGGGCAAAAAAAAAGTGAAACAGCGGTGGCAATGGCAATTAGCAACAAATATTTCCGCTACAAAAAAACCAAATAGTGCTTCTATTATCTTCCCTGTGGATGCGTTTATTGTGCGTTGACTCTGTGGTGCACAAATCCTGCTTCTAGTTTCATTTTCAGTGTAAAAAATTGGTATTTGGCGAATGAACTGTTGGGAAAATCAGCGAGGGTTACGTTGTGTGTACAATTATCTTGGCGAGCAAATGGGACGCCAGTGATTCGATGACTCCATGATTATTCGGAGGGAATTGTGTGTGAGGGCTCGGAAAATGTGATTACACCGGCTTCGAAGTAGATTCAGAACTATTGGACCTTTTTCATAATTTTGTGTCACTGATTTGTCGACAGTTGATAGTGAAAAGTTATTGGAACTATTAGTTCATTAGGAATAGTGTAATTATGTCTGTGACTGCGGCAGTTGTGAACAAATTTCTGAAGACGCTGCGGGAGAGCAACAGCATTGCGGAAAAATGGACTGCCCTAACCTGCATAACGAGGTATTTGAGTAGATGTGAGATGCAAAGTTGATATTGATCATCAGTTTCGTTGGGAATTTGATGAAATATCTTTGAAATTGGGGAAAGGGGTCAGTTTGGAAGAAGAGCCAAGTTTCAAATAGGTTCCGAGCCCTTCTGGGTAATTTGCAGACCAACAGGATTTTTCTTTTCGATATGTTATTCCTTAAAAATAACAACAAGCTAGTTAATTTACTGATTGAATCTGCTTGGATAAGTTTCCTTTTAATCTGACTGATTTCTCAGAGGAATCATCTTGATTTTTTTATTAACATTGAAAAATAATAAAAAATTTTAGCCGAATGTTGAAATTATAAATCGATTCCCAAGTGTCCACTTCTCGTAGCTCTCATCGTTTTAATTCAATTATTATTTTAATGATTCGTCCGCATTCTAATGGCTTCAATGCACCACCTCCAATCCTCACGGATAAATTTTCGACTTGCAGTCATGCTGGCAAGGGGCTATCGCAGACATTGACAAAGGCTCAGTTCACCGAACTCTGCACTCAATTAATCAGCATGATCACCAGCTGTGATGCAAAGATCCAAAGCGACATAACCAAGTTATTTAATATTATTCTTAAGGAGTTTATTAATATGGACCCGGTTCTGTTTGGGCTTGCAACAAAAATCGACAGGAGTAAACGATTGGCTTTCTTCGATTTTCTGAAAACCGTCGAGGTGCCAGCGCTCACTCATCTCCTCAAGGATGAAGATGTCGTGCTATTTTTTGAGGACTGCCTCAAGGGGATTAACGTCGAGTCGATGAACTGGCTAGCGAAGGATCCTACTCCAGGGAATATCGAGATCCTCAGGAAGGTCGAGGCAGGCCAACTGGATCCTAAAGACGATGTGGAGCACAGGCTGATCCTCAAGGTTGTGGAGTTCTTGCAGAAGGTGTACGATTGTGCCGCTGAGACTGCCACCATTAATGTTTCACAGGTAATAATGTGAATAATCATGAATAAAAAAAATTCTTTGGAATTTGTTTTCAATTTGAAATAATCCTCATTACAGTTCCACACCATAATCCTGGAGAAAATAGCTACCCTAGCCTACATGGGCTACTCAAAGCAGCGTGATCCAGCTCTGAAGCTGCTGGAGACAGCGGTATCCCAGGGTCTAGTCCCTTACACCAGAGAAAAACATCCCAGCTCATGGCAAGCATTCAAAACCAACCTATCCGATGTATTCAGTCCTCGGATGACCCTCCTAGTCTCCTACAAATACGCAATCTGGTCAAGTCTTTGGTCACTGACTATAAGAATGCTAGGTACAGAGGCCCACAAGAACTCAGCCCTAATAAACGAGCTGCTCCTCGTTGAGGAGAAGGCTTTTAAATCCTCTGAGACGGAAGTGCGAAAGCAGGCTTTCCTCTGTTGGAAATACTTGATCGACAATTTCGCCCTGAATCCAGAGGAATTCAACATTTGGAAGCGAGTGAAGCTCCTATGTATTCCCCTAAATGCCAAGAACAGTAAGATCGAGGTGATAGCCCTGACGAAGTTGGAGGTCTGGTGGCACCTGATCGTCACAATGGTCACGAAGAAAACGACCGACCACGTGGCCCAGGTGACAATTCAGTTTCTAAATTTTTGTTTTGGTCCCCTGGGAGACACTCCCCTGCTGTCGAAGAAGCAGAATCTGGTGGCATCTCCTGGGAAAATATTTTTTAAAACAAAGATCTGCGCGATCGACGCTCTCCTTCAGATGATGGTGATCAAGGAGAAGGATCGTTCACTGATCACCTCAGTCCTGCTGGAGAGACTTCCCACGGCGATACCAGTAAAAATGTTCGAGGAGCACCACAAGGCCTTTTTGCACAGTGTCTCGGAAGCAGTGATAATGATGAGTAATCTTACTAACGATGATTTGAAGAATCGTCATACCCTCAATACAATCCTCTTCACGAATCTAATGGACTATATCGGTCGCTCGAATCCAGATAAAAAGCCAAACATATATAAAGAGCTGATTCTGGTGACGAACGAAATGATAAGTCACTCTGATGATTCTTCAATGATAACGGATTTGATTCTGTACTACGTGTTGCCGGCGCTGACGAAGGTATCTGATCAGCTGGTGTACCCAGACAATACTCTAATAGATCTGTTGAAAAAGATCGTAACCCCCTCGATTCTGGCGAGAGTTCAGGCGAGCCACCTCAACGACATCAGAGAGCTCATAGAACGAACAATGATGCTATCAATTAATATGATGTACCATCCCAACGTTCTGGGATTCATAAAGTCCCTTCTGGATGGAATGTCAGCAGCATTGGTGAAAAAGGTCCAGCAGTCTCTGATCATCGATATCTGGCGTATCCTGGCTGACGCTATGACGAGGTACATGGGAGACGATCAACCGATCAACGAAGGGACTGATCTCTCTCACAACCTAACCACCCTGGAGACCCTGGTAAATTTTCCTTTCAAAGGAGACATTACATACACTAAATCTCAAGTGAATACAGTCTCTGTGTACTGGAGGCATCTTTACAAAGCGTTTGACCAGCAGGCTGACAGGATTCCTAGTGTCAAGCACAATTTAATTCTCAACGCAACAGCTAAAGTGATGGTGGAGGCACTCTCGAGGTCAGAGAATTATTTTCACCTGGTGGCCCGTTGCCTGACACCCTTGATGGAAACGATAAACTACGAGAGACTCCCACTGACTGGACAGGTACCAGCTTTGGTATACGTCTTGCGTGATGTGCTGATGCTGTCATTGAAGAATAACAGTAACGAAGAGGCAGAGTTGGCATTGAAATCCATGGACGCGTACCTGATATCAGTCTTTGGTCTAAATAACGGTCCGAGAATTTTGCTATACCTAGAGGGGCTGAGACCAGCGATCGAGTTACTTCTGCGCGATGATCTGATAGTGGGAATTGAAAGAGAAGTTCTGAATGCCCTGGAGCACATAATCTTCATCATCGACAAGAGTGCTGAGGCATTGACAGTGAAGTTCGTCGGGTCCTTCAAGCAAATTATTCTTCTAGCTCGACGTCACACAGACCCCTCGATATCCCTGAGTGTGAGGAAGCTCCTGGAGGCAAATCCCCACGTGAAGGACGACGTCAGATACCTCTTCTCAATGATAGAACACGAGGTTCAAAATCCATCGACGAATCATCCAGAAATCCTTCCCTTCGAGAATAAAATAGCGAAATCCGGTAAAGTTGTGGGGAGTTTCCTGGGAAAAGTCATAGAGCCCTCGAAGACGTTCAAGCCACCAGAGGCGAAGAAAGATCTCAAGAAGAGGACTCCACTCCCCCCAGACCCAGATTCACAGGACTACGTCGTCATAAAATCTGATCCAATGTTCGATGTGAACAGGTTGACTGAGCACCAGAAAGAGTGTCTTAAACGTCGACGAGAGGACTTAGCCATCTTCAATGACACCTCCCAGTCGGGGTCGACCGACACTCACGACCTTCAACAGTGGTTCGACCAGTCCAGACAGAGGAATGAATCAAACAAGGAGAATACCATGACTGTAGAGGAAGACCCATCCTCATCCAAGCAAGATGAGCCAAAGAGCGTTCCAATAGAGTCAGAAAGTGAAGATGTCCAGGCTGATAAGGCCCCAGTTGTCGATGTTAGCCCTGTCGAGACCGAGGTTATGATGGAAGCGTCTGGAAGTGGAGTTTCTCAGGAAATAATTAAAAAACTGGACTTCGAGTCGAGGGAGGAATTCCCAGAAAGTAACGATGGTGAACGCAAAGAAAAGCCATGTTCGCTGGGGGTTTTCTCTTCAGCAAAATCGAGGAGAGGAAGGGGGACAAGGGGCAGAAGGACCTACCTCGAGGGATACGATACGATGGACAGACACCTGAAGAGAAAAGCCAATTATGATGAAGATCCAGATAAGTCTGAAAAGAAAAGGACAAAGAGACCCGACGATTATGATTCTGAAGTGATTAATACAACTGAGAGCCAGCCAGAGCCACAGCTTCCAAGAACCCAAGATCCCCCCGGTATTGAAAAGCTCTCTGATCACGCGAGGAGAGAGATATCCAGACTGAAGATCGATATGGTGGCTGATTTCGTCTTTCCAACGGTGGGTGGACGCAGAAGGTCTAAACAGAAAGGTGAAGATCCTGATGATCCAAGACCCAGAGCCTTAAGATCGGCTGAGAGAGAGATTGATAACGAGCAGAGTCAGGAATTACTCAAGAAAAAAAGAAGACGAAGTGCCCGAATGGAGCCCGATGCCTTGAAGAAAGACTCGCGAGATCAGAAATTAAATAGTGGTACAGATTCTGATGATAAATCATCGGAGTTTCATCTCGACGAGGATGATTCTTCAAAAGTCAGTGGAAAACCATCTGACATGTTCTCTACCGATAAACCTACAGATATTAGCGACCACGACGAGGTTGTGGAGAGCTCACAGGAGCCAACACTTCTGCGATCTCCTAAAAGACTTCAAACAAGAGCAGAAGCATCGTCTCCATCGACAGCAAAGACAGTGACGAAAACCCCAGTTTCAACAAGTCCAAAGAAGCAAGTGTCCAACGATCCTGAAGAAACCTTTATGGAGGAGGACAAGATCCTTGGGAAGACACCTACTGAAGATCCAAAGAAAGCCCCTGAGGATTGCTCAAAGTCCCCAGGTCTGGCGTCTTTTACGACGTCAGTCCTGGCGTCCTCATCCCCTCAGGGTAATCCACGTCGACTTTTTAAAATAAGAAATCGGCAGGGGATGTCGCCCCATGGACGTGGAGCCCACATGCTGGGTCTCATCTCAGGAGCTCCCCTGGCTACGGAGAAGTCCGAGGAGGATGTCAGAAAGGAACAAGAGCCCCTCCTAAAGATGCGTCCTGTCATTCTGAGACACTCGGAGAAGGTGTCGAGTCCCAGTGGCAGTCGCCAGGAGAAGATCTTCAACAATATGAAGGGCAACGATTTCTCCCAGTCTCCGTTCAGTACCCTGAAGAACGATGGTGAGAAGGTTTCCCCGAGGAGGGATAGACCCCCAGAATTGACAACCCTGGATCACGATTACGCTGAAACGAAGGAGATGAGCACAACGATAGGATCAGAACGAGAGCTGCCGATACTCGAGTGGTCGAGTGCTAATCCACCCTCGTTAACGGCGTCCCCAGGCACATCGATTCTAAAACGCCACAAGTCACTGCCTCTGGACAGTGATCAAGACATCACGCCCAAACGAAAACGAGTAAGCTTCGCTGATCCCCCCGTGTTCAAGGAAATGTGGTATGTTCCTTCGACTTTTAAATCTCCGAAGGCTGGAGGGCTACGTTCCACTAGTAGACGAGACAGTCCGCTGAAGCCTAAGCCCCGTCCTAGGGTGACAGTAACACTGGTTGATCCTTTGGAGATGGAGGCGCTCGAGAGGCTTAATGAGGTTGATCTCCAACGGGAGAAGGACAACGAAATGTTGGCGAAAATAGCTGACGACCTGGAGGAGGACGATGACGTGAACTTCGATTCTGATGAGGAGAGTGAGGAGAAGGAGGTGCGTGAGGACCCACCGAGCCTGGAAGTCATCAAGAACGATGAAGTCATCGACACAATCTCCCCTGAGACCCTTAGAGAGTCCCAAGGTGAGAACGAAACGGCGAACAGCTTCAAAGACCTGGAGAAACCGAGACTGAACATCACAGATGACTCGATTTTGGGGAAAATCTTGACCGAGGGACATGAAGCGAAGTCTCAAGAGCTAGAGGAAACCTTGGACATTCAAAATTTGAGTAGTTTCAACTCAACAGCGAACTCTGATGAATTGTGTGTCGCAAGTGTCCCCAGGACGAGCACCCAGATAGCTGTTATGACAGCTGCTGCTGATGCCGACACCCTTCCCATAACGGATTCAATGTTTCTGAGCCAGACGATGAGCCAGTGCAGTCAGGGCAGTCAGAATAGCATTGACATACCTGTTCTGGAGCAGTTGAATTCTATCTCGCCGATTTACCATGGGCTGATGAGTTGTGAGGAACCCCTGAAAACCATAATCACTGACCTGACGAATCCCTTGTGGGTGCCCCATTTATCCAACTGGTTCGAGGCAAGAGGGCTCAAAACCATTGGAGACCTCGCCAGGATGACAGAGAAGGAGGTGGCGGACATACCCACGAAGGGAAATCCGAAGGCAGCTTATGTGAAGGAGATACTTGAAAAATTCTCCAAGACTTGGATTCCAACAAGTCTGGAGCAGAGCCTCCAGAGCTCTAATGACAAGCCACGTGAGGGGGAGCTCGTGGAGATCGTAGAGGAGACGATTGAAGTGCATCCTGGGGGTGATGACGAGGACACGATGAGTGCCACCAGTGAGGACATCACGCCACCCTCCATTTCCATAAATTCCCTGGACAATTCCAAGGGTCATCTGGAGATTGACAGTGTTCAGACACAGGAGGCGAACGACTCCATGATCATCAATACGACCATTTCTCCACCTGCCAAGTCGTCTGGAATGCTCTCCCCTCAGGAGAGTATTTCCATAAGTGTCGTTGAATCACAGGATGTAGAGTCATCGCAGATACCTGCCAACGAGCCTGAACTTGAAGAGGTGCTGATGCAGGAGGCAGAAAACCAGGCAACTGACAGTGCTAGGGCTGCCTTGAGCGTCATTGGCTTCGATGAGGCACTCTCCAAGCTGGAGGAGCGCTATGGGAAGGAGAAGGAGTTCATCTCCAAGATTCTGACCTCGTACAAAGGGAAGATCAGGGCTAAAGATGTCAAGGAAATTTTGGATATTGAGATTGTGAAACAAGTGATCAAGGAGAAGTGCTCGACGACCGAAATTTGTGAGGTCATATCTGAGGTTATAGGGGATGGCGAGAAGAAGGGAGGATTGGTGGAAGTTTTGAAAGGACTTCCGAGGGATTTGGTCAGGCAAGCTCTCACTGATGGAGAGGCTGTGTCATCCTCTGTAATTCTCGATGTCGCTTTGGAGAGAAACAGCGCTCAAGCAGTTGCAGATGCTGTTGGGGCGAAATTCCCAGAGGTTGCGGGGCGTATTTTCGAGGAGACGGTCAATCAATATAATTCTCCTTCCGAGTTGAGTGGCTCGAAGAAAATGTCCCGTGAGGAATTGCGAAGGGTCTTCGGGACTGTTGCTGAACAGATGGACGAGGAGGACCTTTTAGAGGCGTCTTACGAGGCTATGAGGAAGAAGATAAAGAAATAGCTGACAGGGCTGGGGTGTTTGTGAACTCATGCGAAGTTCTTCTTGTGCTGATGCTGATAATAATGAGTATTATCTAACCGTTTTTGAAGGAATGGGAAGATCATGGGAATGACAAGTATTCCTTCGGCAATGAGTTTTGAATACGTTAGCACAATGTACATATGCGAACATTCGTTGAATCTTGGGCTTTGAATAGCCGAACGAAGTCTTGTAAAAATGCGTTCATTATGACTATTGTCGACTCTTCAGAGTTGATTAAAAATGTATGGAATTTTACTGCCTCAGGCTGAATTTCATGAATCAATGTACTGTTATCTTCATTAACAATAAAATAATTTTTTAATAAATTCTGCGAATTTCGTTGTGTTTGGGGATTTCTTTTGAATTATTCTATTCTATCTGGCCCACCTGGGGATTCCATCAAGTAATCCAGGGGTCAACCTTGCAGGTGTTATTCAATAGTTTTCTACTGTGGCGCGAGTGATCAACGAGTCCTCGAATTGTATGAGGCCAAAATTTCATCACTGCAACGTTCTCTGAATTACGAATAAGCAGAAGATACGGTTTTTTTCGGTCAAGATTTTCCAATCCTTGGATTTCACGGGGCAATGGACGGGGGTTCCGCTTCTCTAGGCTATCCTCACTTGATCCTCCAGATTTACTATTGGGGAACACGGTAAGTTGCAATGGCTCGAAAATCCAGGGGAAACTGGAACAATTCGCTGGGGTAATTTGGAGTGTAATCTTCGTAGTTTCAGTATTTCACAGTTGAAAGCGTTGGGTGAATTTAGAAACCTGGTGAGAATTTCCATCAATATTCGGCACTGGGAGAAACACTTGAAAGTTTTGTGACCCTGATATGCAGGCAACATCGATCAAGAAGGTTTATGAGTGATGAAATGATGTATTTTATCTATCTATTCATTTATGTCGTTTTTGTTCAATTCTTGTCATCAGAAAATACCGCGTGAAAATTAATCGTCAATATTGCAAATACGAGTGCAATTGATCGTGTCAATAATCAGTGAATCAACAGATCTTTTTAGTTAGTTTGTTTATTGAATGGAACAATAAAAAATTGGAAAAAAAAAATTGTTTCCGGCCGGGATCGAACCGGCGGCCTTGTGCGTGTGAAGCACACGTGATAACCACTACACTACGGAAACCAACGTGACAGATACTTCTGGAAATACCTTTGATATAGGAAATTCAAAGAAATCCGATTAATGCCACAAGCCTAGTTCTCCTAATTTTGTATACATTTTTTTTTATTATCATTTTCCCAATTCCTTTAACGCCAAGTATCTACAGAAGAAGTCTAAAAAAAAAAAGAAGTAGAATCCACCAATTTTCATAACCACATAGTGGTCGGCATAAAATTCCGAATGAAAAAAATTCTTAGAATTTCTTTTCATTCGTAAAATTGTATTTTCCATAGAAATAAAAAAATATCTGTAGCGGCGTCCCACGTGGGTTGTGTACCCCACAGCCAACTCCCTCGAAGAATCTAAGAAGTGTTTCAACTCCCCAGAAGTCATTAAGTTTCGTCAACGACCCCAGTGGGAAGAGAGAAATGACAATGAAACGTAATGGTTGTATGGGTATACCCAGAGTAAACTGTGCACAACGGTACGTACAAACCCGCGACTAACAGCTCTGACATGCGAACCGAGACGAGCGTATAGTAGACCATTAACTACTCTCGACAATCTAACTATCAACTTTAAACGAAATATTTACGGGCCGCTGAGTCTGATTTTGTTTACGATGAGGATAGCACTAGTCTGATATGAGCATCCGCTGGAATTTACAATTTTTGAGCAATTGTATATATTCAAATTGTTTATCTAATTTTTTAACGCCGGATATTGCGCCGAAAATTTAATTAGCTTTCTTGTTAGAGAAGATCTAAGACACCGGGAGGCACGTAACTGGGTGAATGTTCCTTTACGTAATCCTGGAGCAACGAGACATAATTTTTCTTATTTCTCTCATTACGGATAAATTATTATTTAATATCCATCAGCGACGGTGCCAGGATATTTACGATTGCGCGACTCGAATAACAAAATAGATTCAACTTGCGAGATACCCGGGTACAGTTTTTCTTCCGCCGAAGTGCTGGAAATCTCTAGAATAATTATCGAAAGACCTTTAGAAGATTTTGGGAAAACGATATGTCTTTCAGATGATGGTCTGAATTTTACTTTAAAAAATCTTGTGAAAGCAAATTGTTGCCAAAAACAAATCGAAAAAAAACGTAATTAATCGGAGAGTTTATCAATTAATCGCAGAACTGGAGATTAGAATGGCTTAGCTGCTTAAATCCAACACGGGAGTTTTCTAAATAAGTTTATTAAACGTTCAAGGCCAAACGATCAACTCGTGTATCACGAATGAAGTACGTATTGGATATCGGCGGGAAAGTACATCGATAACGATTCATTTTCATCCATTATTCGCGGATGGATTTTTTCACATACAATTCTTTCAACTTTCTCCTATCCGAGGATTAAAATATTCTGTTATTTTTTCTCTCCGATTCCCGTTGAGCTAAAAATGCAAAATTATAGTTCAATCCCAAAAAATCCGGGAAAATCTGAATGAGAAAAAAATCCAGAAGAGTAAATTTGAAAAAAGAAAATCATCCATTTAAAAAGAGGTTGAAGGGATGAATAGGCGTTCCCCTGAGATGCCAGCATCATTTTTCCCGGTAACAATAAAAGCCCTTCAGCTGACAGGAAAATTGGCCGGGCGAAAAATTCTACATATCCTGGAATTTTCCGAGTTTTACCTGCTCGAGAGGACGCAGGTAGGTAAGACGATGAAAAATACATGACGCGGTGTGCCCGAGAAGGGCGAAATGATCGAACGCACCTGTGATGGCTGAAATCCTTTGTCGGAGAGATTTGAAAGAAGAGAATCATTTTCGTACGACCCAGAACCCCCTCATTTCGTTTTCCAAAATTGGAAATTTCTAGCTCGACTGGAGAAAAAAAATTTTAATAAAAATTTGCAGCTGTCTTTGATATAATTGCCATTGGATAATAATTTTTACTAGGCAATGACGATTATTGAATGAAGAGGTTGAACAGGAAAAGACAATTCGAGGGTGATTAAAGATTGGCCATTGCATTCCTCATGGTTATCGCACGGTGCGTGCCGTGCAAAGCGCTCGATTATGATGAAGAAATTGTCTTGAGAGTTGGTGTACATTTAACACGTGCTTGCGACGAAAATAATGGTTGATTAATTATTCAAATCCCTTATCACGGACTGCGATTATTAAACGCTAATATTTATTCTTTTGGATTTTTGTTTTCGAATATCTTTGCGGTGAACAAGTTCATACGACTTGTTTCGCCATATCCACGCGTACAATTTTATTAATTCTACTCGTCGGAGATATTAACAGTGTGAGAGAATGCTCGGTTAATTTACGCATGCACGAGATACTGTCGGTGCATCTTCGATATATTGGAATTTGATTTTTTTTGTGTGTGGAGAAGACCATAATCGAAGATGGCGAAGAATTCTTTTTTTAAATTAATTAGATTCAGAAGTTTTTGGTAAAATCGGGGGGAATCAACCATAATTGTTTGAACTTAATTGATTTGATTTTGAGTACCATCCCATCTCCTCACAGTTCATAAAGTTAAAAATCAATTTTAAATTTTAAAAAGACTTGAGTTTTTCCTTTTTTCTTTTAAAATTGAGTATTGAGCACATTAATTTCCCAGACACAACAATGTAAACATAACCGTAAACATACATGTAAATATTCCTGAAATGATAAGATTCTTCTCATGGCATGAAGAGGTACTTCTCACGAACGTGAATAAAAATATTAAATATATCTGGTATTTAAGACCATTAAGAAATCGCTGATAGACTAATCGAGGATTTTTCAAGCATTTTTGCGATATAATAGACAAATATTTTTCTACGCTGATAGGGGCTGGAGGGGAGGGGGGGGGGAGAGAAATATCAATGACAAAAAATTATCAGCACATTGACATCCACCCTGCTAACCCCCTCGCCGGGTAATCTAAATATAGTGAACTAGGAAGGATGTGCCAAACTGAATAAGTGTGGTACACGCCGGGCATTATTATCCCCGTTTGTGTTCAATAAAAGTTCCCCCATCGTCCAGGCACCAGAATCACACAAAACCCCACCACCGAGGCTTCGACCACCTTCTGGTCGGCTCTCTACGGCTCTCTAGCCCCATACAGTAGCCTCGAAAGTCCGAGACACTTGGTGGAGTTGAACGGTGCGCCGAGAGTGTCAGTCGAAGGCGCGAGATCGATTGAGTGACATCGAACAGTTCCGCGAAAAAAAAATCGAACGATCGAACAAATCGAGGAGCATTTTCCATTGAATTTTCTCAAGTTTCCAAGTGCCCGTATTCTTCAAAATTCGACAACTTATCGCGGACATCCCCGACACCCAGACCCTTAACCAGGGGTACATAATCCAGTGGAACGAAGTACGAGAGTTGGTTGTTCACCACTTGCCACCACTGGTGGTCCATTGACCCGTCTTCAATTTTCGTTTGTGATCGTTCCGAGATTTTCACCGGTAAAGTGTCATGGAGGGAGTGGTAAGATACCGGTGACTCTAGTTGTCTTTGGATTAGGAAAAAATTTTGATCTCTCGGATTCGCGGGGGAATTGGAAATTAAAATTTTCCAGTTTCTGGAAGTTTTCAGATCTTTGCATCGAAAGCCAATAGAAAAATCAAGGTAAGATCCTTCATTTTTAATAAAAAATATCGTCTCAAAATTATCAATGCTTTGAGAACGAATTGTTAAAATGAAAATTGATCAGTCAAGTGATTAAGAATTCGTTATCAATTTTTTATGGAATTTTTTTTTGAGATTTTGTAGGAAACTTGCGCCAATTTTTCAATTATTCTCTCTGACAATAAAAAAAATAAAGTTGTTTAATTTTCCAAATGATCAATTCTATTGCCCCACCGAATAATTTCAAAATCACTCATTGCTAAGCGATTAGTTCGCTTCATAGTCGACTACCCCTGGAGTCACGAAATCCCATTCTTCCTATTCATGAAGACTTGTGATCCTGATGCTTCATCGAATAATTATGCCGATGTCGCCGCGCCAATTATTCACACGATTCCCCAAACCGGAAGTGAATATTGCCCTAGAATAATCCGAATTGTTACGTCGAATGGAGCTGCGTTTGAATGCTCATGTTATATTTTCATCATAGCATGAGGCACTTGAAAAATATTTTTAATATTAATTTGACAGTGAATATTCATACTATAATGTCAGATAAATTAACATAAATTAATTGAAATTCATTCAGATAATTTAAGGAATGCGCGTTTCATTTAAAATTCTAGAATTTTACCGAAGTTTCAGAGAAACTTTATTTTGACTTGGGCAAATGAACATTTTATATTATTGTAATACTGACGATAAATAATGTGTCAGTATTGATTATATATCATTCGGCTTCTGTTTCTCGCGAAAAGTGGTCCGTACGTTTCGCTAATTTGCATAGAGCAAATTACTGCATTTCAATTGCGCAATGGTTTTTCTCGAAACCATTTCCAAGCTGCATCTTGCAAAATTCTTGTATTATATGGTGAGCACGTGGTCAACAACGTAACCAGTAATATTTTATTGTTGTATCATTATGTCTTTCGTTGTCATCACGGTTGAAAAATTATTTGTTTAAGAATTAAATTTTTTCAAGTCAAATATCCACTTCGTACCGTTAGTCAACTGAGAACTTGAAAATTCTATCGGATGTTGCGATACAATCCTCGACCCTTTGACCACTCGTTGTAAAAAATAAACACCAATGCATGAATTATGAGTTTACTGACTTCATCAAGAAAAATCGAAAGTGTATCAAGGTTTTTTATCAGACGACATCATTGACTTTTTTTTTTACCCCTCTCCCTAATGGCAGGGGAAAAAGGCTCTTTTAATTGTGACAAGAAGTATTTTTCTCGGTCAATTATTCGCTATTGCACAGTCGTTTTTAAATGAAGAAAAAATCTCGGAGTCTTCATCGACGACAATAATCGGTTTCTTAGTTTTTTTTTTTGAGGGAGGGGGAGCTTTACATGGGGGGGATTTACGGGCAGGGGCAGTGGGGTCACGAATATCATTGGAAAAAGTAAAAAATCAGTCGGGAATGTGTTTGGTCGAACACCACTGGAAGTGGAATATCCACTGGGTTGCTAAATTGAGACAAGGCTGTCCAGATCTTTTCATGATGGTTAATAGTCTTAGATCGCGAGACAGAATCGTAAAGTGCTAAATGTTATTATCATAAAAAGAGGATGAGACCGCGGTGATTTTTTTGGCCTGGGATTTACTTTTGCAACGGGTTTTGCTCCACGGATTTTACAAGATTCAAAATTTCAAAAAAGTCCCAATCTTTCGCAAATTTCGCTCCTGTTGTCATAACCGGTAGTTGCACATTTGATTGTAAAATGTTTTATCATCAACATTACCCGTACATCCAAGAATGTCTTTTAAACCTCTTAATCACTTCGGGTTTATCAAAATCGTGTCATTCGGACATCAGATACAAAAAGTTTTGAAAGATATGATTCTCATTAAAATAAACAATTAGTCACGGAGTCCTCCACCTGCAGTTCTTGGATGCGTCACAAGAGCGAATTCTCTGCACAATGAACTTGACAGACTAATGTATTGTAATCGCGCAAACATTTACCCTGGAATTTAATAATAAACTCTCGTGGAAACGCGGAAGCCATTGGCTCCGGCTACACCCAGAGAGTAAGAGTTTTATTATAATCCGCAGGACGAAATTTGCTTTTACTCTTATGAAACTCGAGCGCTCTCGAATTATTCTGCATTTCATTGTGCAAATCAAGCGGTTCCAATAATTACAACGGGCTTCATTGTGACGTGTCAATTATCTGTAACTCGATTTGCTCTCGAGGGTGCGTGAAAATCATTAAGGAAAAACGTAAGAGGTTTTGTTCTTGTCCCTTCACAGGTACCTGTTTAGTCATGGGCCAAAGGTTCTGATTAGGATCACTCCAACATTCCCGAAGGATTTTACCGGAGGATATACCTGCACTTCTGCTAAAAATTCATTTCCCGGGTGAATTGCATCCCGAGAAAAACCGTTTCAATGGAGAATTCGACCAAAAATCGAATAAATTAAAGGAAAATTATTTAGGATTTTTAAAAGCGGGTATTCTCGATGGATAAATAGTTTTTTTTTGTATCATTGCCCCGAGATATTTTGAGATTGTCCATTAAAATCTTTTTTTTTTGTTTTACGGAGGCTCTGAAGTAGAGAGTAAAAGCATATATTTTCACCTTTCCTCGGTGGATGCGCTTCACTCTCACTTTCATCATCGCCGGCTGCTGTTGCTCTCCGCTGAGAGGCTTATCTAATATCCCTCAATATCAACGTCTATACTCAATTTTTTAGTCTAAAACATCACAGCTCGTCAGCCGATGTTTATGCGCTGATAAAGACATTTTTTCATTTTTATTATGTATAAAAAAAGGAAGAAGTAAAAACCGGTGGCTTTATGGGAATCATCAGTGAGAAATTCTTTTCCTCCGCTAATTACTCATTTAATCGTGATTTATAAAGAATTTTATAGAATGAATTTCATCAGAAGTCCTTATCCTACTTTGAGCGTCAAAGTCGCCAGTTTATTTAGCCGCAACATTTTCATTATTCAATAGTTCAACTGCTGGAAAATATTCCAAACATCTCGAAAGTCATGTTCGTGCAATTTAATTAGCGAATTGAATATAAATCATGTATAAAAATATGTTCGAAACTAGGAAAAAAATATTATTTGGAGGCATTAACCTACTCTGACCCACAAACTTCCACAGAAAATTCAGGTGCGCAGTAAAACGTGAAAGCAATACCGTGACGAGACAAATAGATTTTTTCCATTTAATTATTTACGTTCATTTATTTCTCAAAGTTTATTTTTTCCTCCAAGGAACAAAAAATTTCTCTCACCCGAAAATCTCAGGGGCTCTCTCCGGCTTTGTACAAAATTACGCAATTGCGTAAACAATTGGAGATCTCGCACGTGGGAAAGTCGAGTTTGCATAAGCTTTAAATATGAGTGCATTTGCGCTTTAACACGGTATAAACTCGATTGTCAACTCCTCAGAAACTGTCGCGTTACGTTTCTTGACGAATGCGTTTCCTGTTTATAAATTGATGAGAGTGTTCATGGAAATCTCCACCCAGAACCGCAAATATTTTTCATATTTTTTTTACTATTGTCTATTTTTGTTCATCAATGACGAATAATTTATTTACAACTGAATTTAATTAAATTTTATGGTTAAATGGCTGGGGATTTCTGTAAAATTTCCGCAGAGATTCTAGGAAAAATTATTGTTAAATAAAAAGCTGTTCCAATAACCCTGAAACGTCTCTATTCCACCACTTCTGCACTAAACGAAAGGCCATTGATTATAATTTTCTCATTAATCTTCCCCGACTTTAATTAGGCCATTCAGCCTCCTGAGGTCACCTAATCACCGATTCCCTGTATCCACTGGGCAGTAAAATCGATCCTAAAAAACAAAACATAATTTTCCAGTTCGTCAGTCCCAAGGACAGGATAAATACGTGAAATTTAACGATTTTCACCTTCACTATTTTTCTCGTCCACCGGTGCTAGGCTTTTTGCATTATTGAGTCAATGATATTAACAGTGAGATAAGGCGTTAGGGTGTGAGGTGACGAGGGGCTTCAGAATGAAATTTATGAAGATCGAGAGACTGGGGTCATGAGCCAGACAATCGTTGGTTAGGGTCGGGAGTCGAGGGGGCAAAAAATAGAATGTTATAAAAATATTGGTCGAGGTTATTGGGTTGACTGTGTTGAGGTAATCTTTTTAGACTTTATTGAAATTAGATAAGATCAAGATTAAGATCACATTTCAATCAAATAATTTGTAAAAAAACTACTTCTGAATTGACTTTGTTGGTATCAATAAGGAGACAGAACCCGGAGGCATTCAGAGTTTAGGGTCAAGAGTCGAGAAGACGGAAAATAGAATGTTGTTATACAAATCGTGATGGAGGTCGTTGAATTGAGATAATCCAAGACTTCCTCCTTGAAATTTGAAACTGAATCAATCAGAACTGCGCAGAAGTGAGAGACTAATAAAAAAAATCCATAAAAAAGATGATAAATAGAAAAGTATAGATAAAAATATTAATGTGTGTAAATATACATTTAGACTGTCAAAAACAATATGATATATGTTAATTCATCTCGAGGGCAAATGGGTCCGGAAATCTAATGCCTTGAGGAGTGAAGAAAAAAATTTGCTAAGGTCTTGCTAAATCCATGGCAGCCTCTGTAATGACCGGCTCAAGACAACAACTTCATGATTTTTTTATTGGACGAGTATTTGGTGATTTACATAGAGGGGGAATCCACCGAAGATTTCGAAAGAGACTCATTAGAATTCATAATTTCACTTTGTAATCCTTTCTATTCTGAATGAAATTCTAAATTTCGCTCTTAAAAAAATGGATTAATTCATATTTTTATTTCGGTGTAAATTATTTTTCAAAATTTTTTATATGTATTCAACTTTTTCCGGAGAAATTGGTAGAAATCAGAAGAATTGAGGTGAATAAATTATTAAATTTTTACTCGAGTAAAGACACATGTGTAAAAAATCGTACAGAATAATCAAATCCCTCAAAAAAAAAATCCAGACAAAGTACAGTAAAAATGGCTCGACAGTTCCGTAAAATTATTCCAAATTTTCATCGGCTCTTTTATTGATTGTTACTATAGATGAAAATAAAATAAAAATCAACGAAACCCCGTAACTCATAAATTCGTCGGGAATTACCACACGAGCTGATTGTGGCTAAAGTTAACAGGTCTGTTATTCAATCGCAAACACACGAGGCGAAAAACATTACCCAATGAGACATAACTTTCTCCAGACCTATCATTGTCGACCGGTTCTCTCCGGTGTTGATCCGGTCCCCGCATAGATTCCCCGCGACCTTTCTTCCCCGATGAAAGGTTTTTGCGAAACTCGATGAGTCCCTCACTTCCTGGGGTGCGTACCACACGTGGCCTTCGAGGAAAACCGAGACGACGTTTCCTGATTACAAGAGGGGCATTGGTTCCAGGGGGATGAGGGTCTATTGTCTCTTTCACGCCCACCCGGAGAGTGTTATTGCAACATACTCACGATTTTACGCTTACCTCACTTTCATCTCCACCCGGAAATACCGTAAAAATATTTTCGTTGTGGAGTAAAAGTTTTTTTATGATGAATGAAAGAGTAATCTATCACTCCTGCCCTAACCCGAGGAGATTCAATTATCAGACTTAATGGAGCCATAAAAAAATAATAATTTCTGTTAGAAAATGCGTAGAATGCGTTTATTTTTCCAATGTCCCTGCCCGGAAAAGTAACATTTTAGGTCGTGTAGAGCAAAATTATTCAGCTTTAATAGCTGGTGAAACCTTGAGCTGTCACTCCATCAGTTCATCCGGTGATGCTTCCACAAATGCCACAGATATTTATATCCTCGTCTTAATTCCAGATGAGATTCAGTGTCACTATCGTCGATGACTTCCTGAATCGGGCCTTCTTCAAGGTCGGTCTCTTCGTCGGCCGACACCCTGGATATTTCGTTATAGTCCCACTACTATTAGCGTGCATATGCATCACTGGTTACCAAAGAATAAACTATGAAATTGATCCTGAGTATCTGTTTTCACCCGTCAATGGACCCGCCAAATACGAACGAGCTGTTGTTGAACAGCACTTCAGGGTCAACTACAGTCATGACTTCGACGTCACAAGAATCACAAGAGCAGGTAGATGATCGAATCCACAAATAAAATCAGAGTTTAAGACTAAGATTTCCGAGTAATTTTCTAACAGATCAATTGCTCTGTCTGCTATTCCAGGACGATTTGGTCACGTAATCGTAGTATCCAATGACGGAAATGAAAATATGTTGCGTGGAGAAGTGTGGAAAGAGCTGCGTCTTCTTGACGAGATAATAAGAAATGCAACGGCTGTATACAACGGGGAGAGCTTCACATACGAACAAGTATGTGCTCGATACAAGGACGAATGCTCCAGCAACAACATCCTCAATCTGGACCAGATCATGGAGTAAGTAGCGCTTTCACTCGTAAAACAATCATTCGCCTCACCAAAGGGGCCAATCATTCATTTTATCGAGTGATTTGTGTGGATCTAAATTGGTGGTAGTAATTTTCAGGGATGTGGAGACTGGTCAATTGAATCTAACGTTTCCAGTGATGTTCAATCCAGTCACTTGGGACTCACACATATTTCCACTTTACTTTGGAGGAACAATTGTCAATCAGGAGGACTCTACCATAGTGTCGGTGCCCTCTGTCCAGCTGGGGTACTTTGTGGCGGTTGATAATAAACGGCAAGATGCTGTGTGAGTTGATGATTCCACCGAAAAAATTAAATTACTGCAAATTCCTAACATTTTGATTTTTTATAACACAAACAGGGGCGGGGCCTGGGAGGAAGCCTTCCTCAATACCCTAGGCGCCGCTGAGGACAACAAAGTCTTCAAGCACATCAGCGTCGCTCGATTTGCCTCGAAAACTCTAGAACTCGAGCTGGAAGCCAACACCAAGACAGTCGTGCCGTATTTTGCGAGCACATTCGCAATGATGGGAATTTTCTCCGTGGTCACGTGCATGATGACCGACTGGGTGAGAAGTAAACCCTGGCTGGGGCTTCTGGGGAATGTCTCAGCAGCATTGGCGACAGTCTCGGCATTTGGCCTTTGCATGTACATCGGAATTGATTTTATCGGAATTAATCTGGCAGCGCCCTTCCTCATGATCGGTAAGTTTGTCATTTTATTAATTTTTAGAGGGTTGATTTTAACTCTATTTTTACACTCGGTAAACAATATATTTTTTAGAATAAATGTTCGAATGGAAAACTAACCGACTCCTCCTGATTTGTATTATCCCCACGGAAAGACTGAAAGACACAAAGGCTTGCGCAAGTACCTTCTTCGTAAGTGATAATGAAACTTACGGATAAGTCGTGGCTGTGTCAGGACGGCAAGTCTCCTGAATACAAAACACCCGGGAAAATGCGAACCGCCGTCACACGCCCTCGAATCCCGTCAAAAGTTATGAACCCATTCCCAAGAAATCACATTGCGTGATTGCATATGTAGTTCAACAGTAAGAATTTCATTTCGTATTTCGGCTGTTGGAGCATTGCAATGCGCCTTTTAAACGGGTTAATTGTATGCGTAATTCTGCGGTACGCGCGTTCACTTTTACGCACGGAGAATAGTAATAAGGGCTGTGGTCATTTCCGTCAAGGTCGCGATGCGTCTCCCGCCGCTCATTAAGACTCAAGTGTTTATTAGAAATAAAGAGTAATTTAAAACTCCAGTTTGTGACCCATTAGTGGCAATAAAATGAGCCAAATTACGTCAATAAAGTCATAATTTAAGAAAAAAAAAACACAAGTAAATCTTCTGAAGATATTCAGTCTTCTTTTTAAATAAATTTGGCATTCAAAATTATCATAGATCAGTGTTGCTAGGGACTGAACATTCACGTCAATTGTCCCAAATTGCGATTAATGATTATGATCGAAGCGAGGAATTAATAATTAACTTGCACCACTGAAAAATTTCTAACGATCGGAGTAATAAAAATTGTCCGGCATAAAAACTTGTCTGGAGACATGAATGCCGCACATGCAAGCCGTTTTCACTTATTTCGTTGTCATTTTTATGAACGCATTGACAATCGAATGTCGATGAACCCAACAAGTGGTGGAACTTAGAAAAACCCGGAGACTTCCGTCTTTCACGTTAAATCGTGCTCTTTCAGATCTATTTGTTCATTTCTTTTCCTTTCATCGGGTAATGATATGGATGTGTTTTTGAATCAATGAGGTATTGTTGTGCCATATAATTTAACACTGCATTGAATGTTTAGAAAGAGTTTCTAATAGAAGACAGCAGTTGCTGTTGCTCGACGAGTGGTGCTGTTGTGCAGACTTTTTTCAGTCAATAAAATGGGAGAATTGGGTGAAAGATGAAAAACACA